>NC_068981.1:17259924-17262874 GCF_001194135.2 Octopus bimaculoides
GGATATGTAACACACTGCATATATACCAATCTTGAGAAATTAGGCTTCTCAAAACCAGAAAGGAGAAAGCTAATTCAAAGACTACAGATCCAATCCATCACTGGAACTGTAAAAATCTGTAAACTTTTCCAGAAGTTTATCAATTAAATATATACAAGCACGTCTAGATATGCAACTATATGCATGAGAATACATACATAAAACATACATACATACATACATACATACATACATACATACATACTTACATACAAAATACCCTGTTGTTAATGTTGAAATTCCAATGAAGGAGCTTGGATCTAGGTTAGAAACCGGTTCTTTCTCTATTGGCAGAAAAACTATGTATTGTCATAGATGTCACCTGCCCTGATGATGTGAATATCTCTTCGAAAATCAAAGAGAAAAGAGGTTAACTACAGACAACTACTTCGAAGCATTCACCTTCTGTATCCAGATTATAAATTCATATTTATACAAATAATATTTTTCGCTCTTGGTTTTGTTAGCTGTTGTTTTCAAAACAAGAAATCCAGAAACTAACATGCACATTATGAATGCAACCACTAAGTGGAACAGTAAATATATTCAAGACTTTTTCAAGTTCAAAATGTTAACTTGTTTTGTTATCTTCATTCCAACGACGGAGCTTTGTATCTTTGATAGAAACCAGCTCTTTCTTACAGGAATACTTTAAATAATTGCAAATAGAAGAGAACATACACACACACACACACACACACACACACACACACACACACACACACACACACACACACACACACACACACACACATATCTATACATACATACACACAAGGGCTTTGTTTCTGAGTTAGAAACCATCTATTTCTCCTGTTAGAAATTCGATAAACGTAACCAAAACATCCATCCGACAGACAGACAAACAGAGAGAGAGAGGCAGACAGACAGACAGAAATACGTGCATAAATGCATACATACGTATATACACACATAAAAATATACATACATGCTCTGATACACTTCCATAGTATAAAAGTGATGTGTGACAGAAGTTTTAATTCAAGAAATCAGAACGCGGGATGAATATATCTAATTTTCTTCGTGTTCTTTCATCACATGATCTATGAAGATCTAGAAATTTTTTTTTACTGAAAAATCTTAACTAGATTTTGTTACAGTTCAACAATTTTGTGATTCGATGAACAAATGTAAAATACAAGCGCAAACTTTTGTGAAGGAACCAGCAGGTTCATTTTATATCTAAAATGGTTTTATTTATTTTATTTCTTCTTGTACTTATTTTGGTTATTTTATTCTTTTATTTTGTGTTTTGTTGTGTTCTTTTAGTAACGTCATCCGGGGTTTCTCTTATAAAACAATTAGTACATGTTATTAACATTTTCCTGACTGATATTTGTTAGGGGCTTTTTTTTACCTCCTTTGATCCGGATATTAGGAGAGTGTTATTTCTTTTTTATGTGACATTCACGTGCTGTGATATTTACTGATTAACGGTGATTGTTAAAAATATAAACCAATTTGTCATCGAAATTTTTATTTTAATTTCGTTTACTTTACTTATTAATTCATTTATTTATTTATACCTTTTTCGAGTGATATCAGTCACGCAAACCTAGTTTATGCTTTGTTGTACTAAAAACGTTTCATTCTTATATTTATATGAAGAACGTAGTGTATTCAAAGAGAGCTGGAAAGAGAAAATGTACTGTATGCATACATATGTAATACTTTCAAACATACACTTAAGAAATAGATCGGGTGAGAATCTCTTGATCAGTGATGTTTCGAAACCTACCGGCTTTTTTACTTCTAGAGAAAATAAAAGTAATTTGGTGCAGTTTATACATAAAGTTAGAAGTATATCTAAGATAGACACACTGTATAGATGTTGTTTGGACAGATAGGCAGTGTGTATAGGTTTCGATAAAAACTAGAGAAATACACGATGTGCAGATGTTAGCTGGATGGATAGCAAGTGTATGCATGTTGGCTAGGTAGATAAACATAGTGAATGGCTGTTAACCAGGTAGATAGATATAGTGTGAGGATGTTTGTTGAATAGACACAGTGTGGATGTTGGGTGGATAAATAGGCTCTCTATGTGTAGGTGTTGACTGGAGAGATTCACTGTGTAAATGTTGACTAGATAGAGAGACATATTTTAATGTTGTTGACCTAATAGACTGAGCAATTTGTACATGTTTACTGTATACATAGACGCAGCACATAAATGTTGAGTGGTCAGAGGTTGTGTGTAGATATTGGTTTCATATTTTGGTACAAGGCCAGTAATTTCGGGAGAGGGAGTAAATCGATTATATTGAACCCATTGCTCAACTGGTACTTATTTTATCGTTCCTGAAAGGATGAAAGGCAAAGTCGACCTCGGTGACATTTGAACTCGGAACGTAAAGACGGATGAAATGCCGCTATGCATTTCGGCCGGCGTGCTAATGATCCCGCCAGCTCGATGCCTTAAACAGCGTCTACATATTGAATATATACACACATATCCAATATGTCAACTGGACAGATGGGAAAGTAAGTAGATGCTGATCGGATATAGGGACACGTGTTGATATTCATTATTTAGATAGTGTGTATATGTTGACTGGATAGACATTGTGTGTATATTTTCAGTGGATAAATAGACTCAGTGTGTGTATATGATGACAATATTGATAGACACATAATGTATATGTTAATTGGAAACATAGACACAATTCGTAGATGCTGATAATCTAGTAAGACGTGCGTAGATATAGACTTAGTAGTAATTGGATATATAGACGGTCAGTGAACAAACAGATATAATGTCCAAATAACTATTGGATTTATACAGCTAGATCGATAAATATTGTGTACAGATGGCCAGTGGATAGCCTCAGGTTTTACATGTACTCCTAAGAGTGTATATATATATATATATATATATATATATATATAT
>NC_068981.1:17262924-17265268 GCF_001194135.2 Octopus bimaculoides
GGAGCAGAAGTGGTTGCGTGTTAAGATATTTGTTTCCGACCACATGGTTTCGGTTCGGGTTTTGTCCTACTGTCGTATATAAACTCGTTAGAGTTTTAACTGCAAAACATATGTATATATACACATACACACACACACACACACACACACACACACACACACACACACACACACATATATATATATATATATATATATATATGTATATATATACATACATGTCATTACGTTTCGGGTTCCGTCCCACTCCACGGCACCTTGGCCGGCTCGAGGCCGACCAGTACATTGTAAGCAATGAATTTGGTTAATGGTGACCGTGTGTACGCTAGTTGTATATGTATATATGCATACATGTATGTGTATAGATAGATAGATAGATAGATAGATAGATAGATAGATAGATAGATAGATAGATAGATAGATAGATAGATAGATAGACAGAAGTATGTGTACCTACGTGCTTATCCCCACCATCACTTGACGACCGGTGGTGGTTTGTTTACGTCACCACCGAGGCCACTTAGCGGTTCGGCAAAAGAACCCGATAGAATAAATACCAGACTTTAAAAAAAAGAATAATCACTGGCGTCGATTTATTTTACTAAACTTTTCAAACTATTGCCCCAGCATGGCCGCAGTCCAACAAATGAAAGTGTGAAAGATGAAAAGATAAAGACCTAAAGTGTCCAGACCATTTATCACATCGTATTGACGCAGATGTAAATATTAAAACATTTAGCATGAAGTTAATTGTCTGCGAAATATTAATCGTATTAACAATAACTCCTCTCAGACAATTGGACGTTTTGCTATTTGTTAAATTGCTTTTGTTTGATTTGTTTTTAATCGTGAGATTTACGACCGGACATTAATCATTAGTTTGTTGTGTCGTTAGTCCGTTGAATCAACAGGGTATTTTGATGGTAGCACGTGTCATTAGGGCCCCTTGTCATTAGAGAAGTGTTTGTTAGTCTAACGTGTGTAACTTATCTATATTGGGATTTGATTGTTCTGCTGTAACACTGCCGGTTCGTTAGAGTTTTAGCTATAAAATAGAACGATGCAGTTGATGTCAGGTTTGAAGACTTCTGGTTTAATACTTAATACTTGCAAGTAAAATGTGGACTGAAAGGATTTCTAAAAGACTATAATTTTGGAAACGAAGAACTGGGTGAATGTCTTTACGTGAGTGAGACTCAATGATAGTAACAAGACAAGAAAAAATTAGGCATGTTGGCCTTGGTGGTGGGATAAGACAAGCTAACTGAGATAATCAGAGATCGTGGAAATAGAGACAGATTATGGAGAGGAGAAACAAGAGTAAGTAATCATCTGTATAGCTTTTGGGCGTGATTCAGACTGTTTGTGTAGCAGCAGCATCACTGTTCCATACATGTACACAGTAGTTCAGTACCAGAATCACCACCTCATATAAGTGAGCATCGTTTCAGCTTTACTATTCAATAATTGTTGAATGGTACTTCAATGTGAGTACTATCGTCACTATTTCATACATATAAGCAGCGTTTCAATGTGTGTTCCAATACCACCGGCCTGTATGTGGGAATAGTACTTCAATATGAGTACCAGCATCATCATCCCACATATGTAAGCAGTACTTCAATGCGTGTAACCAAAATTAACATACCGTACATGTAATAGTACTTCAATATGAGTACAGGTGTCATTGTTCCATAACTGTGAGTACTCAGTACCTCAATGCGAATGCCACATCACCGGCTTATACATGGGAGCAGTACTTCAATTTAAGTAGCACTGTGACCACCCCATAAATATGAATGTGTATTCCAGTGCCATTGTTCCACATATGTGAGCAGTACTTCAATGTGAGTACCACCATCATCGTCTCATACATGTGAGGAGTACTCCAATTCATGTTCCAGCATTACTGTTTCATAACTATGAGTAGTACTTCAGTGCGTATTCCAACGTCATCTCGCCTTATATGTAAGCAGTATATCAATGTGAGTACCATTATCCCTGTTTCATTCTTGTGTACCTTACTTTAATGCAAATATTAGTATCACAACCCCGTACATGTGAGTAACATTTCAATGTGCGTTCAGTACCGCCGTCCCCTACATGTGAGCAGAACTTCAACATTGTAGGCGTAGGAGTGGCTATGTGGTAAGTAGCTTGCTTATCAACCACATGGTTCCGAGTTCAGTCCCACTGCGTGGCACCTTGGGCAAGTGTCTTCTACTATAGCCTCGGGCCGACCAAAGCCTTCTGAGTGGATTTGGTAGACGGAAACTGAAAGAAGCCCGTCAAATATATATATATATATATGTGTGTGTGTGTGTGTGTGTGTGTGTGTGTGTGT
>NC_068981.1:17265372-17281144 GCF_001194135.2 Octopus bimaculoides
TGTGTGTGTGCGTGCGTGTGTGTGTGTGTGTGTGTGCGTGTGTGTCAGTGTTTGTCTCTCCTCACCATCGCTTGACAACCGATGCTGGTGTGTTTACGTCCCCGTAACTTAGCGTTTCGGCAAAAAGAGACCGGTAGAATAAGTACTAGGTTTACAAAGTATAAGTCCTGGGGTCGATTTTCTCGACTAAAGGCGGTGCTCCAGCATGGCCGCATTAAAATGACTGAAACAAGTAAAAGAGTAAAAGAGATGTAACAACATCATCAGCATCACCGTTCTACAGGCACAGTGAGTACTCCAATGTGCTTCTTACATATGCATTGTAAAGGATTACCAGCTGATCCGTGGGTCGTTCGTGTGCCGCCTCGCAAATGCCATATTATAAGTGTATTTTGTTGCTAGTGCGTTGTGTTATCATTGCACTGGCTCGTTCGTGCACTATACCGTCAATGAGCCGTATAGTTCCTGCTAGCACTTCCGTGTTATTAGCGTGTCGTTCATTAGCGCGGCATGCATTTAATGTACCGTGCCATTAGTGTGCTGAGTCCTTTGTGTTCCGTATTATTAGTACGCTGTGTTATTAAGATGCTGTGTTATTGGGGTTCTTTGATGTGGAGGTACTGAACATTTAAAGCAACGTTTCACTGAGCTAAAAGCATTGTTATGGTGCCGTGTCGATAGTGCACAGCGCCATTATGCTGCCAAGATATGAAAGTGGACGTATTATTAGACCGAATTAGTGTTACTAAACCACTCCCTATGCACTACAATTTACAGCGAGTATTAATATTGGTTTCAAATTTTGGCACAAGGCCAACAATTTTGTAGGAGCATGTTAGTCGATTATATCATGCCCACTGCTCGTCTGGTACTTATTTTATCGACCCCGAAAGAATGAAAGGCAAAGTCGACCTCGGCAGAATTTGAACTCAGAATGTAAAGGCAGACGAAATACCTATTTCTTTACTGCCCACAAGGGGCTACACACAGAGGGGACAAACAAGGACAAACAAACGGATTAAGTCGATTATATCGACCCCAGTGAGTAACTGGTACTTATTTAATCGACCCCGAAAGGATGAAAGGCAAAGTCGACCTCGGCGGAATTTGAACTCAGAACGTAGCGACAGACGAAATACCTCTAAGCATTTTGCTTGGCATGCTAGCCACTCTGCCAGCTCGCCGCCTTACCACTTGAGGAGACCCCCTTCGGTCATGAATGACCATGAGATTGCACCTAGAACGTTACCCTCCGAAGCACAAGTCCGGGCAATGTTGTTCTTTGGAAGGCCAGCAGTCGCCCATGCATACCAGCCTCCCCTCTTCACACCACTGATGTTATCCAAGGGAAAGACAAAAGCTGATATAGCTTGGCACCGGTGATGTCGAAACTCATTTCTATAGCTGAGTGAACTGGAGCAACGTGAAATAAAGTGTCTTGCTGAAGAACACAACACGCAGCCCGGTCCGGAAATCGGACTCACAACCTCATGATCGTAAGCTCGACGCTCTAACCACTGAGCCATGCGCCTTACCACTACTTCTAATATTATTACCTAAACTAAAACACCAGTTAAGTATGGGAATAATTTAATCGACAATACTCTCCCTGAAAATGTGTGGCCTTGTGCCAATGTTGAAAATCAATTTCATTATCTAAAACACACCAACGGCGTACTAAACAATTTCTTTCGGAGTTATGAACGAAATCAATCAATCAGTCTATTGCGCATGTGCTGTACACCGATTAGCAAAACCTTCTCTTTCAGACATTGGTATATAAATAGAAAGTATGAAACTACAGATATAATTCTGTAGATATAAACTATAGATATAATTCTATTACATAAGTTTACGGTCAGCGCTTCTCTCATAATTAAATTATCAATTAATCATATTTCCCGGCATAACTCAATGTTTTTCACGAACATTTCCATACAGTAAGATTAGCTACAACAGGGCCGGCAAGTAATCGCGAAGATTATAATTCTACTGTCAAAATATAACTTTCGCTATACTTCTGAGAATCTAGAATATATCCTGAGTTGTGTCTCTTGTTTGCTCTACCAGACAATAGTGAACTAATTTCTGATATTTTTTTAAGATCTCTGTGATTATGAAATCACTGTAGATACTGTGATTATTTCTGGTGTTAAAAACATTGGAATTAATATCAGATATGAATGTTATTACATAATTAATTTTAACGGTTTACATAATCAAAATAATCAAAATAGTTTATCAAAATATTTGTATATGAAAAACAATAATTTCCATAGTAACTACTAAAGGCTGTCCAAGCTTTTCAAAGGAAGAACTCTAATAAAAGGTTGTAGTAGAATACAACCCTTGGCTGTCTTGTTTTGAGGCTCCCGCCAAAAAAGAATCAAGTTGGGTCTCTATGTGGTCGATTGATCAGCTGGAAGCAACTGCTAAATCTCTTTCAAAACGTGTACCGACGTTCCTTAAAAATAGCGAAGGATAGGCGTAGGAGTGGCTGTGTGGTAAGTAGCTAGCTTAAGAAACCACATGGTTCCGGGTTCAGTCCCACTGCGTGGAACCTTGGGCAAGTGTCTTCTATTATAGCCTCGCGCCGACCAAGGCCTTGTGAGCGGATTTGGTAGACGGAAACTGAAAGAAGCCCGTCGTATATATGTATATATATATCTACGTGTGTGTGTGCGTGTGTGTGTGTGTGTGTGTGTGTGTGTGTGTGTGTGTGTGTGTGTGTGTGTGTGCATATATATGTTTGTGTGTCTATGTTTGTCCCCCAACATCGCTTGACAACCGATGCTGGTGTGTTTACGTCCCCGTAACTTAGCGGTTCGGCAAAAGAGATCCGATAAAATAAGTACTAGGCTTACAAAGAATAAGTCCTGGGGTCGATTTGCGACTAAAGGCGGTGCTCCAGCATGGCCACAGTCAAATGACTGAAACAAGTAAAAGAGTAAAAGAGATACACTCCCAAAATGTAAACCTAAATATTTAGATTATGTGATGATCATGGCTGAATGTCTTTAGTCATATGGCTACTCGATTGAAACTGACTGTTAACAACAATTACATCAACACCAATGACAATATTCGAAACAAACACCAGTGTCTTAAATTATTTTTAAATCTGAGCGAGCTGACACCGCAACAAAGCCCAAATTGTTTTCCTAAAGTGTCTCAAACTTAAAGTTCGCCATTAGTTTGACACGTATGTCTTTATCTTGACAGGCACTGACTATTCCATAAGCGTTCAGTGCCGCCGACAGAATTACCATTCCCAGAGCGGGCAATCGAATTCCATATGCTTTTATGATTCTACTAAGGTCAGGACTAAAATATTGGTTTCAGGTGTTGGTACAGGGCCAGCAATTTCGTGGAAGGGTTAAGTTGATTATATCGACCCCCTGTGCTGAAATACTATTTACTTTGTCGACCCCGAATGGATGAAAGGCAAAGATGACTTCGGCGAAATTTGAACTCAGAACGTAAAGGCGGACAAAATGCCGCTAAGCATTTTGTCCGGCGTGCTAACGGTTCTGCCAGCTCGTCGCCTTTAATAACTTCAATATCACAACCAATGACGTGGTCCTCTTGACAAAATATGTTTTTTCACTCTACAAAATGATACACACGAGCTTCAAATAGTTATCATTCTTTTTTTTTCTTTTATCATGCTTACTTCTTTTCCTTTTCCTCTTTTCGGCGTACAATTCACTGTTCACAACATTTATTCCTTTGTATGTGTGTATGCGTGTTTGTGTGTGTGTATGTGTGTGTTTATATTTTGTCCATCACTTTTCGAATTTTCATCTATTTGTTATAACTTCTCACGTTGTCCATCTGCTTGTCTCTTACTCCCTCGTTCCATTTATGCTATTCCATTTATCATTTTTTTCATATTATAGTATATTGTTCTTTTTTCTTTCCTTTCATTAGAGAGAATATGACGGATGGTAAAAATGAAAGGAAGAGATAGTAGGGTAATCATTTTATATCAAATAATCTCAAAGTCTAGCAATTGAATATCATTTGATATTGCTTATGAAATTATTATTCCACTGGTATTTTATTCCGACTAAAGCTGATACGAAAATAGTATGCCACAACCTGAGATAAAGTAACAGAAGAAATATTGGTGATTAATATATGGTAGTGTACACTGATGAAAATAGCTTTATTGTTTAGTTATTAGAGATTGAAGACTAGCTTAGTGATTGGTCCGTTTCTTGTGACCATTACTGCTCTGTGTCCATGACAGATATATTCAATTCATACCAACACTGTTCATACAATGTAAATAGAAAGAGACGTCTGAAATGATGAGAGAACTGGTGTCCTGTGTTTTTGTTTTGTTTCTTGTTTTTGGGTGTGGGCGGGGTTAGCCTCGGGCAGGAGTAGATCTATCAAATTCATTCCCTTTGTAACCATTCCAGCTTTCTTTTTTCTCATTCAAACATATCAATTGCGAATCTAGAACAAGATCCAATTTGTTTTTTATTTTACAACTGCACAGTATGATATGAGGATGATTTGGCAGCTATTTTCTTGTAACATCGAGTCAATGTAGGTCATCATTAGTTGCTGCTGCTGTTGCTGCTCTTGCAACAGCTGCAGCAACAGCAGAAGCAGCAGCAGAAGCAGCAGCAGCAGCAGTAGTAGTAGTAGTAGTAGTAGTAGTAGTAGTAGTAGTAGCAGCAGCAGCAGCAGTAGTAGTAGTAGTAGTAGTAGTAGTAGTAGTAGTAGTAGTAGTAGTAGTAGTTGTTGTTGTTATTATTGTTCTTTTTCTACTTCTTCTTCTACTTCTTCTTCTTTATGCCCATGTTAGTTTCTGATCCGGTACACCTATAGCCAAAAACATCCCAACAGTGATCACTTCGGCTATATACTCAGGCAGAGAGTATATACAGAGCTAAAAGATTTTTCCTGTCCTTGATGGAGTTTAAAATTGATTTTGGCTGCTATATCTAGCTGCCTATGCGACCATTCAGAGGTTCCCTCATCTTTAATCTTGCCCAGTTATTCTCAAATAGTGCACCGCAGATTTTTAAAATAGTATAATTCAAAAACCGTTAGAAAATCTATATTAATGTTTGAGTATATTCAAAAAAGTATGTCATGCATTATTTTGTTATGTACAAGTCTGGTTAATGAAAAATGCTAAGTATTAGTTAATAATATCTGTGTCTAGATATCTAAAACATTTAAAACCTTGTATACGTCTATATGAGTATTCCTTAAGTTTTCCATCCAAAGCGCTCCAGTATTTTCTTTTATTTGATCTCCAATATAATCTCGAAGTTAAAGACTGAGAACCACTTGTACAATGTTTTGTTATTTAAGATGGTGGCCATGTTTAACTATGATCCACTGAAATTAGGAAATAGGGATTAATGAAGGAAATTGAGTATATAACTCTGAAAAGAATTTTATTTATAGTGTGGATTCAGCTATCGTCTGCGTCTTCCATTCATTTTTATCTACTGTTTCTTCTCCCAACGCTACTCTTATAACTGTTATTAGATCCTTTCTCTTATATTCTTTACTTTTAAAAAAATGGTTTATCATCTATTTCCTCGTATTATATTCCTGACCATCTGCTGACCTTCATCTCTTCCACTTAATCCTTTTCATATCTCTATCTCTCCCTTTTTCCTCTACATTTTCTATACCCTTTCTTTCATATCCTTTCTTTAACTATTTTCTCTACTCTGTTCTTCTCCTTTCTCCATCTCTCTTTTTCCTTTCTTCTAACTTTTCCGCAGTTATCATGAACTCTTCCTTGCTTTCTAGCTATTGTTATGTTTATTATTTTTATATTTCTATTTTAATCCTTTTCTTTCTCTTTTTATTTTGCATTTATTTTTATCCAACCAATTTGTCTCTTTATATTCTAACCCTGACCACTTCCTGTGCTTCAATCCCTTCACCTTATCTCAACCTTTTCTTCTTTCATATTGTTGTCGACATGTTAGCCATCCCTTTCTAACTTCCCTTTCTTTCTTTTATATCGATTATTCTCTCTGTACATATCAGTTTTGACCATTTTCTGACCCTTTATTCATTCCCTCCAGTCGGTTTTTCTTCTCATTTTACTAGCTCCTTGCTTTCCCTTCACCCATTTCCTCCCCTCCAATTTTAATTATTCTGTCCCTCCTCTTTCCATTGCCCCTAATGTACTTCCTTCCACTGTATTACTTCGCTAAACAAACCATTTCCTCTTATACTCTAAAGAAAAACTCTGCCTAAAATGCTGCAATCCACTCCATTTCATGCTACACTAATATTATTTGCTTTTGTTTATTATAACAGACTTTTGCCGATCCAAAGTAGCACTGTTTTCAGAGAATTCTGCTACAATTCATTTATTCTTTTATTGGCTTCAGTCACTGAAATGCGGCCATGCTGGGGCACTGCTTTCAACGGTTTTCATCGATCATATCTAACCCGATGCAAAGAATTCAAGCGACATTCATTTCAAGTCACTCCCACCAATCTGAAATCGATTTTACATTACCTCCAAAGATATCCTGAATTTGATGTCATATTACTCTCTCTGCACAATCCGTATTACCCCCTCTCTCTCTCTCTCTATCTCTCTCTGATATAACTAAAATGGCAAATTCTTATTCTGACAATCCGTGATACGATTATTACACAAAATACATGAAACTTACAACACCGAAAGGTAGTTTTAAAATCTGAAAAAAATCAAAATGTCACAAAAACGTTTTGTAGTATTAAAAATATTCTTGCCTTCGCTTCAATTACATTTAAATTAAATTTGATTGTAATATAATTTATGATACAGTTGCATAAAGCAAAGAAGAGTGAGAATTATTATCATTATGATTGTTGTTGTTGTTGTTGTTGTTGTTGTTGTTGTTGTCGTTAGTAGTAGTAGTAGTAGTAGTAGTAGTAGTAGTAGTAGTAGTAGTAGTAGTAGTATCTAAATAAACATAAATAGAGCTGTTTTGAGTTATCTGAAGTCGTAGACCCGTAAGATGGAATTATCTTGTCACCTACCCTTTTACTTATATCTGTCTGTAAGTTATATAATAGAAATCTATTTATGAAATGGCTAAGTTACTTTTTCGACAAAAAGACACTTTGTTATATACAAAGATGTACGAGCGCGCGCAACGTGCTTCTACATAGTTTAGTTTACCAAATTCCACTGATAAGATTAATCCGAGGTAAGAATAAAAGACACTTGCCGCTCACATAGGATCGAACTTGGTATATCTTATCTACGCGTATAAATTTTCTGTTATGCTTTAACAAACCTTCAGAAATCGCCACAATTCGTGTATTTGAGCCTATATCTTGACTTCTGACTAATTTTTTTAAACTTATATTTACCATTATCTTTCCAACAGATAGCATATTGCCAATGAGGATCTTCTCAAGTCAATCTTATAATAAAAGGCATTTCAACCATATCCATCAGTATCTATCAGCACCTTATTTAATGTGGCCATTTTTCAGGATTTGAGGGAGATTTCAGGAAATATGACAGTGTGACTTTTTATTTATTTTAATAATTTACTCAGAAAAGAAGGAACAACGTCTGCAGCTCTTTTCAAAATTCCCGTGACCTGTAAAAGAAAGTTATCCACCAACTGAGACCAGCTAAGCAGGATTCTTTCAATAGTATGAACTCCTTTGAAAGCAGCCAATGCCCAGGTATTAGTGTAAAACTAAACGATCGAAGAACGGGATAGATCTTTCTGACGAACTTTTACATATTTTCATTCCCTTAAACGCCCAAGGCTTTCATCAGCCAGATGCCATCTTAGAAGACACTGATCTTCGGTATCATTTTGTCGGAATGAACCTGAAACAACGTGGTTGCGAAACAAACATCTTAATTACAAAGTCAAATCTCTGCTCAAAGTAAACAATCAAGATAAGGGAATTGATCTTGAGTCAAATGAGAATGTACCAATAAGCTTTTACTCATTGTTTCCTGTGTATATGCATTCACGAGTAGACCCTGTAGAACATCGAAGCTGCTGAGAAAGAGAAGAAGAGAGAAAGAAGGAGGGAGAGAGAGATGCACAGCACTCGACTGGCTGAGTAGACTGGATCTGCTGATGATCACAAGGACAGGGTGGTGCATCGTGTGTTTTGAGAAGGCACTTCATTTCCCGTTGTTCCAGTCTGGTCAACACTGAGACGTGCCTTCTCAAAGACACAATGCACAGCCCGGTCTCGGTTTTACACCCAAGAGTTTCGGATCATGAGCGGGTTACCCTGACTACTAAACAACTCACCTCCATCCATGATATTTATTTAAAATCTGTAGCATACAATAATTTACCACACAGTGAAGAGAGATGAGTTTAGATGATTCGCGCTAAGCCCTTATTATATAAAGTCTGCTTTGGTCCGCATTGAAGTCAGAGAGCTATTTTAGACTTGTAGCTAGTCGAATGACCACATAAAGACAACCTCGTTATAAAATGAAGTTAACCGATGATTTTCTGCAAGAAAAAATTCGAAATAGGACGTTGGTATTTCTCAGTAAGACTAGGATTGCAGCATTCAGATACTTCTTATTTCTTTATTGCCCACAAGAGGCTAAAAATAGAGGGGACAAACAAGGACAGACAAGGGGATTATGTCGATTACATTGACCCCAGTGAGTAACTGGTACTTAATTTATCGACCCCGAAAGGATGAAAGGCAAAGTCGACCTCGGCGGAATTTGAACTCAGAACGTCACGGCAGAGGAAATACCGCTAAGTATTTCGCTCGGCTAACGTCTCTGCCAGCTTTCCGCCTTCCTTCTGAATAACGATGAGGTTTATACTTCGTGCGGTCAGAATATATCGAATTGGTTATCAGTGTTTTTTAGGGAGAGGGTTACATCACGTGGAAAGGGTATCTTTCTTGACCTGAAATGGCAGGTTATTTGTCTTGGACAACTCTGGCTACCATTTGTATTCTAACCATCATATTCTAGTTTGAATAAAATGCTTATCACGGCAGCATTTGTTTTTTCTATTACTTACTTGCTTTTTTTATTTGTTTCCAATATGGGTTTTATGGTTTTGCTGTCGTCGCCGTCGTTGTTGTAGTTGCTGTTGCTGCTACTGTTATTGTGGCTGCTACAGTTGTTGTGGCTGTATTTCCCCTGGTTGGCCCTGATAGAGTAGACCTATAGTCGTCAGTGTAGATCTTTAGTAGTTAATGCTGTCCTCAGACACCGATTGCCATTTATTTTCTGACATTGGTATCAGGAACAGAATTCTTCTGGCGACAGAAAACGTTCCGGACATCTCAACAATTAGTGCTTCTGAGGATTAGAATGACATCTTACCTGCACACTGGGATTGTGTAAGTATAATAGATAAGGGTGAGAGTAAACTTTCTTTAAATTTCGTCAGATAATTTCAGTTGCTTGGAAGCTGTCGAATTTGTCTCTTGAATGCACCTTTATGTACTTAAACAAATCGCAGCGAATCATTCGGTTCAAACGTAGAAAGTGTTGGTGGATACAAATTGTGTAAGGTGCTTCAGATTTTCGATGGCTATCTTTGAAAACAGCATGTTTATGACAAGTAAAGTGAACTTAGATAAGATTTATAGGTATTGATTTGATTACTTGAAGCTGAACGTGTCCTTTCCGGCACAGCAATTCCGAGTAGTTAATTAGTTAATTGGGAATTGACGAGTTATATTATAAATAATAAATGTTGAGTGAGGTTAAAAAGAAAAATTAGATTAGAATCGCCAAGGTTCACTAATTAATTACTGATAGAAAACAATATTTCAGAGAGGGAGTTAGTCGTTAGCCAAGAAGAGGTTTCTAGGAAAGACATCGTGACCAAAATGAAATTAACAAGAATAGCCTTTGACCATTACTTCTACGCTAAACACGAACGTTATATTGTTCATTCTAAGATGCCTGTGTAAAGACACTGTTGTAAGAAATATGCTCAATGGGACCGGATGTTAGAAAAGTGACGCATCACTTTGTGTACAATACGTGCATTGCATCTAAAAATGTGCGACCTTTCAGCAGCCTCTTCTGAACTGTTTGGCTGGAGAAGGGTTAAAAACAGTGTTCTTTAAATGTACATGTATAGAGTCATATCGACTTGTTTACTAAACATACATTTAGCTTCACTGTAAAAAGCATCGAGACGTAGAATTTCAGAATGAGCATCCCTACATACACCAAAACATTTTTTTTTTTTTAAGAAAATGTTTTCAGTGTTCTCTGTTTTAAATACAACTGTAATTACTCTGCAAAAGTAATTATAAACATAGAGAACGAAATATAAATAAATAAATATAAATTGTTGTTTCTAAAGTTCGCAGTTTGTTAAAAAGTTTGACTTTAAATTAGATTAACTCAACAAAAATATATTCGAAAAGAAGGAATTTTTGTCAAACGTTCTACTTCTTTCAGATGACTGCATTTAGTATTTGTGAAAGCCATATGCGGCTTTAACGTAGCAATTTCTCAGTCTCTGATCAACATTTTCTTTATATGACCCAGCTCATAAAATTGTAAACAGCGGGAACACTGAAAATTTGGTAATTGTTTTGTCACGTCGCAGTGCTGAGTTCAAGCCTTGTCGATAATATCTACTGAAGAGAGCCACCCATTTCTCTATTCCTTTTATTCTAGATATTCTTCTCATGAAGATGACGCATTCATTTGTGGCGTTCCCAGTAGGTTCTGGATCATTGAATTAATAGGTGAAGACTATGTGGTAAAAAGCTTGATTCCCAATCTCATGGCTCCAGGTTCGGTTCTACTGCGTGGCACCTTAATCAAGTGATTTCTACTACAGCCTCGATCCAACCAAAGCCTTATATATAATGGTACTGGTGTCGATTTGTTCGATTAAATCCCTTCTAGTGTGTGCTTCGGCATGGCCGCAGTCCAATAATTGCAGTAAGTAAAAGAAAAGCAAAAGATTCCCCGCTCACAAAGATTCTTTTAAATTTTCACAGTCATCGGTATTCATAAACTAAAATCCAATACATCCTCTCTGAATCTCCGCTGGTAAGAGGTAAAACGATGATTCACCGATGAGGTTTAATAAGACTGGAACCTGACTGGAGTTATCATAGTACTGCCAAAGATTAAACTCACGCCCCACTGCAATCTATTGTTAATTCATTTTATTTTATTTAATTACCCTGTCTTGAATACAATTAATCAAGGTATTTTCTTATTATCATGAATGTAAGTTTATTTACTTAAAATGTCTTGCTTGTCTACATTGAGTGAATTAACTACCATTTTACTAATATTCTGTCTATTAGGATGTTACTGTTCACTAAAACATTACATCGATATGATTATTTGGAGAGATTTATGAAGAGCGTTTATTTAAATATTTGTGAGAATCGACACTGACACATCACCGATATTACAAAAGTAGATGCAGTGGTCACACCTTTTATTTATAAGTATGTGCATGCAAAAATACCACAAGTACATACATACCACGCATACAATACATACACACACACAATACACGAACACAAATACGTATACAGAGGCTCACATACACACTCACACGTGAACACAACCTTGCAAACAGAAATTTAATAGCCACATTTTATCGACAGAGATAAAGTTAATAGCCACACTAAATATATATCTGTACACACAAATTTCTAACTAAACAATTATCTATCATATAATTTCTCTCCCTCTCTCCCTCTCCCGCTCTCCCCCTCTCCTTTCTCCTTCCTCACCTCTTTCTCCTCCCCCTTCTCTCTCTCTCTTTCTCTATCAATCTGTCTATCTACCTGTCCGCTTGTCTCTTTCTATCTCTATCTCTTTCTACACACATACCTACACACATCGCTTCAGAAGCAATATGCGTATGATTCTATCTGTGAGGTTCGTCCTAGCATCTGTGTATGACTGTGTGCACAATGACTTCATCGGAATTAACACCGTATCAATAGCATTACTGACATTTAATCAATAGATGAAAAGTCAGTCACCCATGGCTCATCATAAGTCTATCGAAATGAGAATCTAGAATCAATCCACATATCAAATTCCCATCGAATTTCGACCGATTTGAAACGCTTGTCAGCTGATTTCCATTAATTTGTTCAGTGTCTCTACGGAAAAGCTAATCCGAATGTACTGTTGGATGCACACATCTAACAAACTGTTAATACCGACCTGTCTGTGAGTATGTTTAATGATCCCTGATGTTAACACTGTGATAATGCTCTCATTTGACATCACGAGGTACAATCGTTTCCCTGTGTAAAGAGAGAGTGACAGTATTTTCACAATACGATGGAGAGGTGACTTAAAAGGAAATGCTGCATTTTGTTTGAAGAACATTTTTCAGATTTATTCAGTATTTCATACTGTTTTGCAGAAGTTTGGTGTGTACACAAGGTTTTTGATAAGAGGGGGTAAGGTTTGTGTTTGATTATTTTATTTTGGTTTCTTTTATTTGATGGGGTATAGGGATCAATAAAAGGGAAAACATTGACCATTGAGGGAAAGGATTTAGACGAAATGGCTGGGAAAAAACTAAATGAAATTTGTAGCATTTATTAGGCAACGATTGAAATATGTTTTTCTACGGCTGAATGGGTATATTTTATAATAAATGGTTATTCATAATGATGTACTGATTGTAGATAGCATGATGGATAGTTAAGAAAGAGATAAATAGAGAGAAAACAGAGGCGAGAAAGAAAGAGTGGTTTGTGTGTGTGTGTGTGTGTGTGTGTGTGTGTGTGTGTGTGTGTGTGTGTGTGTGTGTGTGTGTGTGTGTGTGTGTGTGTATGTGTGTGTGTGTGTGTGTGTGTGCGAAGTTAATAAACGAGAGAAGAACATATACATTGTGTATACATACACAATTCCACGATTCATCTCATGGATGCACTAGAATGCATCATCGGTTTTGTTTCGGGAGGCTTAGTGTAGTTCAGATCTTTCAAATCAGAGAACTTGCTTAGGTGACGCAGCTGGAGGCCATAAAGTTCTAATTTTCAGGCCCAGTATTCTCTGCAACTTTAGTAATGGAATTTATAGCCACCCTCCTTTTCTTTTTGCCCTTTTCAAGCCTAGCCAGGCTCATGGGCCCGGTTTCCCGGTTTCTATGGCGTAGGTGTTCCCCGCTTCCCCAGCTGGACAGGATGTCAGTCCATCGCAGCGTTACTCAAGAAACAGGAAGAAAGAGTGAGAGAAAGATGGGGCAAAAGAGTACAACAGGGGTCGCCACCACCCCGTGCCGGAGCCTCGTGGAACTTTAGGTGTTTTCGCTCAATAAACACACACAACACCAGGTCTGGGAATCGAAACCGCAATCTTCCGACCGCGAGTCCGCTGGCCTAACCACTGGGCTATTACGCCTCCACTAGCCACCCTCCTTACTGTACCAATAACTTTAAGTCCAGTCTCCGCTTAGCAAAGTAAACCCTTCATAAAACCCTGTCAGCATGCCTCAATGGTTTGGCAACGTACAAGCCAGCATTGGTGTTCACATTGCTCTAACAACCCTTTGTATTTGAAAAACTTTCTCTCATGAGCCTCACCTTGTATTCTTCCAAGGCACAGTCAGTTCCTAGCATGGTTATATGTTTGGAGGGATAACTATGTCGGGTAGAGTATCGTTAACAAAGTTCAAGTGTATAAAATTTCC
The DNA here is from genome assembly GCF_001194135.2 of Octopus bimaculoides. Lineage (NCBI taxonomy): Eukaryota > Metazoa > Mollusca > Cephalopoda > Octopoda > Octopodidae > Octopus > Octopus bimaculoides. Next base: position 17,279,010 of record NC_068981.1, read on the forward strand.
ATAAGGAAAGGCATTACATTAGGTTGCAAAGGTTTTCCGTGTTTTAATGAATTTAGTGATATTAATTAGTACAGACATGACATAACACTCCAATATTCTCCAGCGAGTAAACTATAATATGTGTAACAAATATACGTCGCTAATATAAAGTATGTTCTTGTATTCGTTTATTGGTTTCGGTCAGTTGACTGCGGCCACACTGGAGCACCGCCTTTAGTCCAACAAATCGACCCCAGGACTTTGTAAGCCTAGTATTTATTTTATCGGTCTCTCTTGCTGAACCAAATCCACTCACAAGGTTTTGGTCGAGCCTGAAACTGCAGTAGAAGACACTTGCCCAAGGTGTCACGTAGTGGGATTGAACCCGGAACCATGTGGTTGGGAAGCAAGCTTCTTTCCACACACCGCCTTCAGTCGAGCAAATCGGCCCCAAGACTTATCCTTTGTAAGCCTAGTACTTATTCTATCGGGTCTCTTTTGCCGAACCGATAAGTTACGGGGACGTAAACACACCAGCATCGGTTGTCAAGCGACGTTGGGGGGACAAACACGGACACACAAACATATATACACACACATACATATATATATATATATATATATATATATATATATATATATATATATACATACATACAACGGGCTTCTTTCGGTTTCCGTCTACCAAATCCACTCACAAAGCTTTGGTCGGCCCGATGCTATAGTAGAAGACACTTGCCCATGGTGTCACGCAGTGGGACTGAACCCGGAACCATGCGGTTCGTATGCAAGCTACTTACCACACAGCCACTCCTATACCTATAAAAGTTATATAAAATATTGACTAAAAAACATTTTAAAATGCAAAAATAAGTTGAAAGTAAAATGTGAACAATTGAGCTTTAAAAAAAGAACGAACTTGCCGATATAGTATAAAATTCCTGCGCCTGCTTCACAGGATAACGAACTGAGTTGCAATGACTTCACGTAGTTGCAGTGACGTCACGCAGTAGATAACACGTAACCATCTTGTGTCGTGCTTCAAGAGCAACAAAGTGTACTGAAAAAAGTAGTACTTAAATTTCTGGAAACTAGCGTGATACCATGCTACAGAAGTGGCTGCAGATATTAAATACACACACACACACATATAAAAAGTGCACGCGCGCACACACACACATACACACGAGAACGCTATGAGGTGATGCACAGGAACTCAGATCTCAATGTGCTGCACCTTATTGAAGAAACAGCCGTAAGTTAATGAAGCTGTTTACTTAATTTCTGTTCCCATGCCATTCATTTAATTTCATGCTACGCTCTATACTCGTCAGACCCTTTATTCTGAAGCTTTATTCTGGGCTCTATTATTATTAGTATCGCTGTGTCTAATTGATATCTTAAAATGTGTGCGTGTATGTGTGTGTGTGCGTGTGTATACGATGAAATGTGGTGCACGAGGACGACAAAGGAGCACATGGAAAACACAAAAGCAGTATGTCCAACCTTCTTCAATTATCGACCTCAGATCATCACAATTTCGATAGATAGATAGAGAAAGAGAGAGAGAGAGAGAGAGAGAGAGAGATTTAAGAACGACACAAAGCGATTTAATAAAGCAGTTTTATTGCTTGCTCATTTTATTTTTGTTCTTGTTCTGTTTTTGTATTTTGTCTCAGAGAACTCTTTTCAGAAGTGAATTTAACAGAACATGAATGAATAAAAGAGAGAAAGAAAACATACAATGAAGTAGACAGACATCTCGTCTGTCGAAGGCCGGAGAGCAACTGACAAACTCAAAGTAGAAGCAGCATGTCGAAACTTCCCACCAATCAGACGAATTGTCAGATGAACGGCAAATATTGCTTTCTCGGAGATGGCAAAGGAAATCGGTCGATCAAAGAGAAATACAAAGGATTGCCTGGAATTCATCTGGTTGGGTGTGATGGCTATATGATGGTGTCGTTCGAAGTTAATTTGATACATTGTATCAAGTGAAACATTAACAGATTTTTAAAGTCAATATGACGTAATACAACATAGTTTTATAGTTTTATATATGCGTCTCAGTGTTGCTATATATATATATATATATATATATACATAAATATATACATACATATATATATATATATATATATATATATATATATATA
>NC_068981.1:17281833-17285426 GCF_001194135.2 Octopus bimaculoides
CCTCCAACCGTGAGTCCGCTGCCCTAACTACTAGGCCATTGCGCCTCCACACACACACATACACACACACACACACACATATATATATATATATATATATATATATATATATAACCACGTGGTTCCGGGTTCAGTCCCACTGCGTGTCACCCACCTTGGGAAAGAGTTTTCTTCTATAGCCGCGGGCCGACCTTGCGACTGGATTTACTAGACGGAAACTGAAAGAAGCCTGTCGTATTTATATATGTAGCAAATAAGTAACAAGGTCGTCCAGCTATTAGTGCATTACGGCTGTTTGAGGCGGTTCCATTTAATCGATCAATGCAAGCATTACATCAGCTTGAAATAACCCGCTTTCCTCGGATGCATAAGACCATATAGGTTTTCAACATACAGGACACTCCATTGTAATTTTTAAGCAAATTTTTTCTCCAGAACTAAAGAATAAAAGAATTACATGCTTGTTGCTATTATTGTAGCTGAATGAACTTAGGGAGAGAATACACAAAGCCTACTGTAATTTAGAGTGGCAGAAGAGAATAACAAAGGGGATCAAGTAACTGTAATGTAGCCACATTCATCTTTCTCTTTATCACAATCAAAGGAGTCAAAGTAGCTAGAATTCTACATCCACTTAGAATTAAAACCACTGGAGATTGACAGTTAAGTTCTTGCTGCTGGTGATCAATTAATTAACGTCAGACACTCTTCCCTATAAATTCACCATGACTACATAAAAGAACATGCCTCAGAAGATGTCAACAAGATAATGGTGTATATCCAGAAAGAGGAAGATCAGGGGTGACTTAAACTATATTATGATTATCAATTAAAAAGGGTCTAAAATAGAAAACAAAAGAGGTCACATTGAGATCTAACTTAGGGTACAGGAGAAAAATTGTATATCTAAATTTAGCAAAATTTATATATTATTACATTTTGTACATTAGATAAGAAAATTTGGAAAGGGTTTTAAGGACCAAGTAAGAGAAGAAGGGTAGATAAACCAATTCAAGCTCTAAAAAATGGGGTGCAATTATATAAAACAGAAACCTCATAATGCTTCATTCTAGCATATTGTTAAGGAGGTCATGATAAAATTATTCAACAATGAATCCATGATTATATTCAGATTTCATCCGAGAAGGCGTACACATTTTCTATTGACTGAAAACCAAAGATTAAGGGCAAAAAATTAAGATAATCAATACTATAACAGATAAACCTTTTTAAAAACCTTGAAAAAATATGATTATATAAAAACAGGTTTTCAACATTATGAAAAAGTCTTAAAGGATATAAGAAGGTATAAAAATACCACATATATATACGAAAAAAGTTTATCATATACAGCCTTGGCCAAAAGTATTAGGCCACCCCAATATTTTGGGGTTCTGCTATCTCAATATTAATGAAACTCGTGCACATGGTAGATTATGGTATATTTCACAATATGCTTTAGTTTTAATATCTGGTTGACCCTCCTTAAGCATCAATTATTGTTTTTTACTGTACTGTACATATGCAACCAGCGTTTTATGCTAAAATACGTTGTAGATATAGTTAATAAACAGTAAAATGCCTAAAACAAGGGAGTTGAGTGAGTGTGAGCGAGGTCAAATCGTAGCATATCATGAAGATGCAATGTCTCAAAGGCAAATTGCTCAGATGTAATGTTCTCGATGTGCAGTGCAAACAACTCTCAAGCACTTCAAATAGACAGAAGATGTGAAGACTATACAAAGAACAGGTAGAAAAAAGGTTACATCACCTTGTGATGACAGATCCATCATCCGTCAGTCACTCAGAAACAGAAGAAAAACATCGTCAGAGCTCTGTGCAAACTTCAACAAGGCTAGTACTTCACAAATATCAACCAGAACTGTTAGCAGAAGGCTTGTAAAGTACGGTCTGAAAGGCTGTAAAGCCAGGAAGTAGCCGTGGGTTTCTGAAACGAATAAGGAAAAACGTCTTCAGCGGGCCTAAAATCACTCAAATTGGACCAGTGAACAATGGTCAAAAGTCATATGATCTTACGAAAGTAACCATGAGGTAACATAGTACATGTATTCAATCAACATTTAAACTTAATGAAATTGGTTTGTTACCCAAAATATATTTTAAAAAGTATCCAACATAAAGCTAACACTATTTTTCATGTTTTTACTCAGGTTTTCGGTACAACTGGTGCAACTTTTGTGCATCGCAGAGTTGGGGAAGCATTTAAGGCTGAATGTCTGGTACAAACCGTAAAACATAGGGGCGGTTCTATCATAGTGTTGGTCTGCATGTCTGCTACAGGATCCGGAGAAATGTTTTTATGTCAGGGGAGGATGAATCCTGCTACCTCTGTTTCTATGTTATCGGATGTTCTTGAGCTATCAAGTGCTAAATTGCATCCAGGGGTGTCGACAAAACAGTGTTATCTTTCAACAGGACAACGCTCCCTGTCATACAGCAAAGAATACTCCTCAATGGTTTGAGACACGGGGTATTGTTCCCATGGACTGGCCAGCTCAAAGTCCCGATCTAAATCCGATCGAACACCTATGGGGAACTCTTGGTGAAGCTATCAGGAACACAACAATTAAAAATAAAGAGCATTCGTACCAAATGTTGAGAGGAGAATGAAGTAAAACCTGCAAGAAACTAGGTGATTCAATGCCTAACCGTATGAAAGCGGTAATTGATGCTAAAGAAAGGCAACAAGATATTAAAACCAACGTATATTATGAAATATACCATGATCTACCATGTGCACGTGTTTCATTGACATTGAGATAGCAGAACCTCCAAAACATTGGGGTGGCCTAATACTTTTGGCCAAGGCTGTATGTATATCATATCATATATCTGTATATATAAAAAAAATATAATTATAAAATGTAAAATACAAATAAATTAATATGTGTGTGTGTGTCTTTGTGATTTGTCACCCATCATCAATTGACGACCGGTGTTGGTGTGTTTACGTCCCTGTATCTTAGCGGTTGGGCAAAAACACTGATAGAATAAGTACCAGGCTTAACATTTTTCGATAAAAACACTCCAAGGTAGTGCTCCAGCATGGCTGCATTCAAATAACTGAAACAAGTAAAAGAATACATTTATAAATGCATACATACATACATATATATATATACATACATGCGTACATGCATACATACATATTTACATACATGCATACTGCATACATACATATATACATACATACATACATGCATACATACATATATACATACATGCGTACATGCATAAATACATACATATATACATGCATACATGCATACATGCATACATACATACATATATACATACATGCATACATGCATATATACATATATACATACATGCATGCATACATACATGCATACATGATTGCATGCATACATACATACAAATATACATACATACATGCATGTATATATACATATATACATGCATACATATATGCATACATATATGCATACATATATGCATACATAAATACACACTTACATACATACATAATCATGGTTTCTATACAATTGCATATGTGTTTATATGTACATATTCTCAGTTTCGGGTATGGAGTCTTCTTACTCGCGGTTACG
>NC_068981.1:17285436-17286574 GCF_001194135.2 Octopus bimaculoides
CATACATGCATACATACATACATATATACATACATGCATACATGCATATATACATATATACATACATGCATGCATACATACATGCATACATGATTGCATGCATACATACATACAAATATACATACATACATGCATGTATATATACATATATACATGCATACATATATGCATACATATATGCATACATATATGCATACATAAATACACACTTACATACATACATAATCATGGTTTCTATACAATTGCATATGTGTTTATATGTACATATTCTCAGTTTCGGGTATGGAGTCTTCTTACTCGCGGTTACGAAACAAAACACCTACACACACATAAAAGCACACATACATACACACACACATACATACATACATGCATACATACATACATACATACATGTATGTATGCACGCTTGTATGTATGTATGTATGTATATATGTATGTATGTATGCACGCTTGTGTGAAAGCGAGTGAGAGAAAGGGAGACAATGCGAGAAGGGCATATATATACATATATACATTCTTAAATATATCGGTAAAGACTATATCGTTGGATATTACTATACGCGAGTGTAGGACAATAAACCACGTACAAACAACAAGTCTTGTAATAATTGCTGGTGTAAGTTAATAACATGACTGAAAAATCCAATAATCTCCACTGAACAATCCATTAGCGAGATGGATGGTATTCATTTTTTACGTCACGTGTCTATGATCCGTATGATAAAAATGTTACACATCGCTTCCTGTTTTTTTACGTGTGATTAAATAAGTTATATTACTATCTGAACGAACAATGCGGTTTGGTGACGATCAGTTCCTCGGAGCGTGTCCTAAAAAAAAATGTGTTCGTCTCAATAGACAAACACACGCATGTATGCACGCATGCACGCACACACACGCATACATACACAAAAAAGCATAGATACACTCACACACGCTCACACTCAGAATATGCTATGTTGTATTACATCTAAATTTATTTATATATGCATGAACGTATATATACTTATATATATGTATGTGTGTATGTATGTTTGTCTGTATGTATGTATGTACGTTTACATATTTGGTTAGTAAGATAGATAGATAGATAGATAGATAGATAGATAGATAATACATTTCTTTTATTAGCCAC
>NC_068981.1:17286986-17291714 GCF_001194135.2 Octopus bimaculoides
AACGTGCAAGTGACTGAGCACTCCACAGACACGTGTACCCTTAACGTAGTTCTCGGGGATATTCAGCATGACACAGTGTGACAAGGCTGACCCTTTGAATTACAGGCACACCAGAAACAGGAAGTAAGAGTGAGAGAAAGTTGTGGTGAAAGAGTACAGCAGGGTTCGCCACCATCCCCTACCGGAGCCTCGTGGAGCTTTAGGTGTTTTCGCTCAATAAACACTCACAACGCCCGGTCTGAGAATCGAGACCGCAATCCTATGACCGCGAGTCCGCTGCCCTAACCACTGGGCCATTGCGCCTCCGGCCGTGCTATAAATAGGAGACAATATGAAATGCTCCGGATTGTTTATGGATTAACTTGAGTAAGCCAAACATCGATTTTTTCGCAATCACAAAAGGCCAGGCAAACCAAGGCTGCCGGGAAGCTCAAAATGGTCCCCTTTTTTTCGACAGCAAAGGCACCATCTACACCCTCTGGGTTCTCTCTAGCCAGATGGTCAACAAAGAGTAATTTGTGGGAGTTTTGAAGAAGAGATATTTCGTCTCAAAAGGCCAGTGTACTTGCACCAGGGCAATACCCCAGTTCACAAATTCATCTGGTGACTACTAGTCAGAAATGGGCATCAAACTGTCCCTTACCCACTCTACGGTTCTTGCTCCTTGCTCTCTGTGACTTTTGCTTGTTCTCCAAATTGAAAGTGAAAAGGAAGGAGGCCGTGACGAGGGTCCTGGACACCTTTTCTTTCAAGGACTTCCACGTGGCCTTCACAAAGTAACTGGAGCGCTACAAGTACATTGAAGTCAGAGGATACTAATTTAAAGTAGATTAAATATATTTGAAAATAATAAAAATCTAGGAGTGGCTGTGTGGTAAGTAGCTTGCTTACGAACCACATGGTTCCGGGTTCAGTCCCACTGCGTGGCACGTTGGGCAACTGTCTTCTACTATAGCCTCGGGCCGACCAAAGCCTTGTGCGTGGATTTGGTAGACGGAAACCGAAAGAAGCCCGTCGTATATATGTATATATATATGTGTGTATATATGTTTGTGTGTCTGTGTTTGTCCCCTAACATCGCTCGACAACCGATGCTGGTTTAAGTCCCCGTAACTTAGCGGTTCGGTAAAAGTGACCGATAGAATAAGTACTAGACTTACAAAGAATAAGTCCTGGGTCAATTAGCTCGACTAAAGGCGGTGTTCCAGCATGGCCGCAATCAAATGACTAAAACAAGTAAAAGAGTAAAAGTGTAAAAAAGTATCTCTCCTGAAAAAGCCTCAAAACTTTTAAAATGCAACTTGTAGCTTCTCATTGCAATGAAGTTTATAAATTAGTTGTTAGTTATACGCATAGTTTGATTCAATGAAGGAACAAATGAAACGAATATTAAAAAACACCAATCTCTATTTTTTTAACTGGTAGCAAAAGTTTTTTGCTTTACAAGTATTTTGATGCTCTAATGTCAAAGCTGTCCTTTCTACAATGAGTAACAATGTAATAAAGCAGGGAATTCTCAACACACCTTTGATATTTCGAAAACAGTTCTTGAACAATACTCCATGTCAAACTCGCTTTATCTAGAATACAAGTTTCAATTCTAGGGTATACAGGAATACAGGAATACAGGGAACTTCTAATCTACACAGCAAATATAAATTTGAATTAACTCTATTATTCATTTATATTTCTGTTGTTTTCGCATCTTTTTATATGAAGTGTCTTCCAGTGTCATTAACGCTGTTCGTAAACCGAAACCATAACGAAGGTTAAGTATATTTTTTCATATTTCTTGTAGTGTGTAAATATAGAGAGTTATAGCATAAGTGGTTACTAGTATACAGTGTTATTAGTTGTCATACACCTGCCCAGTAGAGTCGAAAAAATCTACTGTATAATGACGTTCTATTCATTTTATATGATACATTAGATATTTCAAAGTTAATTATTTCGTACATATGTATGTAACACATCGCTGCTTCATATCACTTTCTCTTTATCCTAAAGGAAACCCAAGTTTTATAGTTCCCATTTTTCGTTAAGGATAGATGTACTAAACCAGGTTTTACTCGATTGGATTGGATGGATTATGATAGTAATTTGGATCATTAGATATATTCCAAAAGGTTAGAGATATTCACACAGTTAGATATCGCCAGAATACTCACATTCACGAAACGCTATTAATTTAAATTCGGTTTGTCAATAACCATAAATCTGACTGCCAAATTACTAGTCTTGAATAGATTATATATCTCCAAACGAGCAAACTCAACTTGCATTCTTCAATTTACATTGAAACACAGATTTATAAAATAACAATCACAACTAATATTTATATCAAACATGGGCATAGCATATGGATAAAGAGAAGACAACTCTTAATAAAAGGGAATGTAACTGTGATGTATTGTCGTCAAAGTTTCTCTCCCTCCTGGATTTGTTGTCTTTGTTATTAAATCTTTGGAAATATTTTGCGTTTCAACCACACCTTCCCTTGATCAATCATCGATTGTTTTATTTCTCTTTGACACTGGGCATCAATTCCCATATGGTTTATCAACCAGTTGCAACCGTAAAACATCCGAAATGTAAGTGAAATGGTCACGCAAATATAACATGGATATTAGCAGGAATGGAATGAGATCCGTTGGCTCTAATCATTAACACTTCAAACACCTCTCTTTAATAAACTGTCGATAATTGCTGTTTCCGTGACAAAGGATCGCAGAGGAAACTTACACATACAAAACAACAACGGACGTTAGTTTCACACATTATTTTTAATGATTCATCACATACAAGGCTCAGCGATCGATAATAAATTCTTGACTAGATTATACCAATAATTTGCTTCTCCGATACCACTGAATTACCGGTCTTCAGAGAATCCGGATAAATGCTGAATGTTGTTACCTCCATAACTATGGACGAATATTTTGGCTTCTGTTTTCGATAGTTATTTTTCTTCTTATTTCTGTTCGATGGAAAATTGCAGCCAGACATGTTTTGCCATGAATAATAGATGTTTTCAACCAATTTATAAATAAAGTATTTTGTTGTCGCTAAATAACAAGGTTTTCCAACAAACGTGTGAACAGAAAAGTTAGAAGTTGTCACTTTAAAGCACTATTTTGTTTTCATACTCAAATTACTAGCGTTGCCAGAATTACAAGAAATTCGATAATGTTTTCATGAGATATTGGTGGAATTGCTGCAATTAATATATAATAAGACAGTAGCTAAATGTTTGTTCTTGCTGTTTTATTTTCCCAAACATTTTCACTCACAATATATCTTAATTAAATGTCTGTTTGTTTGGAGTACAAACCTTTATTTTAGACTGTTGAGTTTCTGACTTAGGTTGAAATAAAATAAACCTCTTGAAGACCTCAAACTGAGAACCGTCCAGGAAAAAGAATAAAGATTCGGTAATACGTATGTATATAAATATACAGGACCATCCTGGATGTCTACACTTTCTTTTATTACAGATCTTTTAATGAATACAATTCGCCACCCTTATATTTGCACTATTAACCTGTCTGTGTGTATATATATACATACGTAAATACATATAAATATATACATATATATGTGTGTTTTTGTATGTATGTATATATATATATATATACATACACACACACACACACACACACACACACACACACACGCACATATATATATATTCTTTTCTTCATTTCAGCCATGCAGCTGTGGTCATGCTGGAGCACCAGCGTAGTCTTGCTATTATCCGCATGCTGAATGGGTTTCACATCGCCACACTTGTATGCGCCTTTGACCCACTTGTTGGCCCATTTGGTGTGTGAGGAAGTCTGATTCTGCTGCCCTCTTCTGTACCTCATGTCGGGCCGTTGGTTCATCCGGTATTGTGAAAAGGAGGATGTCTAGTTCCTTTTTGAAGATATCTACGTCCACATTATGTAGATTTCTTAGTTTTTGTCGCAGGATATTGAAGAGCAATGGGTCTTTGAATCGCAGCCTTGGTTTCTGCAGGAGTCTCCTTTCATTCACAAGTTCTCTATATAGCATCTGCTTAGGAATCCTGCTATCCTTCATTCTAATAAGGTGTCCAGTCCAACGTAACCGGTCCTTGTGCACCATTGCCTCAATACTCAAGATATCAGCCGTCCTCAGGACCTGTGTGTCTGGAATTTTTTGAGGTCCAGCCAACATTGAGAATGTGTCTGAGACATCTCTGATAAAAGCGTTCAAGGACCCTTACCTGACGTTTGTACAGAGTCCATGTCTCACATGAATAGAGGAGAGATGTCAGTACACATGCATGGTACACAGAAACTTTTGTTTGCCTTGCGATGCCATGCTGGGACCAGACACGAGACTGAAGAGACCAGAAGGAATTAGTTGCTCTCTGCAACCTGAAAGATATTTCCTCATCCAGGGAGCAAGAACGGCTGAGTGTGCTGCCCGGGTAGACAAACTTGTCTACTACCTTCTTTATGCAGATGACTGTGATTGTGACCTCCTTTATGACTTAGTCACTCATACAGTGGATGACATGCAAATACCCATGAATTGCATTTCTGCTTCTTGCAAGGCATTTGGACTCAGCATTAGCCTGGACAAGACTGTTGTAACGTTCCAGCCTGCACCAGGAAATCCATATGTGAAACCAGCTATCTTGGTTGAAGGAACAAAAAAAATACATATATATATATAAAGGAACAAAAACGCAATAGAGGGCAT
>NC_068981.1:17292611-17295865 GCF_001194135.2 Octopus bimaculoides
TCTCTCTCTCTCTCTCTCTCTCTCTCTCTCTCTCTCTCTCTCTCTCTGTCTTTCTTTGTTATCTCTCCTTTTTTTACGCTATATTCATTTACCTACTGACTTTTTCTTTCTCTCACTTTCTCCCCTCCTTCCTCTCTCTCACACCATCTATCTTTCCCCGTCTCTCGCTCGCTCCTTTCCTGACACCCCTTCCTTTATCCTATCACTTACTCTCTCCTCATCCGCAATGATTATATCTTCCCGTTGTTTCTTTCCTTTTTCTTCACATTTTATCTGCTCCCTAACTTCCTCCCTCCCTCCCTCCCTTAGTGTTTCAAGTTAATCTATGACGCGAATTTCCTTCCAATCATTTATTATGACACACCTCCATATCTCTACCTCCTCTCAAACGACCAATCAAATTACCTACAATTATCCATTAATATTTCCCTGACACTTTTTATAAACTCCTCCTCTTTGTGTTTTTTTTCCTCTGAATATACAAACGTGTTTATATATTAGAGACGTTAATACAGGAATGGGAACAGTAGAGTTGTACTTGGTGAGATAAACAGGTCTCTCCTGTATACTACGTCACTTGAAGCGTCTATAGTCCTTCTTTACTCGTGTCAATGCTTAACACCAATTTTATCTTTCCCCCTAATTATCTAGCTAACTTACTAGCTCGCTATCAATCTCTCTATCTCTATCTCTCTCTTTCTCTCTCCCTCTCTATCTCTCAATATTTCTGCTCTGTGTTATGGCTGCTGTAATATTAGGAAATCATGAAGGCAGCGAGCTGGCAGAAACGTTAGCACGCCGGGCGAAATGCTTGGCGATATTTCGTCTGCTGCTGCGGTCTGAGTTCAAATTCCGTCGAGGTCGACTTTGCCTTTCATCCTTTCGGGGTCGATAAATTAAGTATCAGTTACACACTGCGGTCGATGTAACCGACTTATCCCATTTGTCTGTCCCCTCTATGTTTAGCCCCTTGTGGGCAATAAAGAAATAAGAATCGTTAACACGCTCGGCAAAATACTTAACAACATTTCGTCCGTCTTTCCGTTCTGAGTTCAAATTACGTCGAGGTCCACTTTACTTTTTATTCTTTCGGGGGTGGAACGATAAAATAAGTACCAGTTGAGCACTGGGGTCAATGTGGCCGGCTTGATATCTCCCGCCAAATTTATTAGCCTTGTGCCAAAATTTGAAACGAATATTAGGGAACTATACCGTTGATAATTCTGTTGTCAAATGATGTGGAAATGATATTAAGCTTTAATTCAGTTGTGTTCTATCCATCGATGCAGCTCTCTCTTTATCTATCTATCCATCATTTCATCTATCTGTCTATGTACCACATCAATATATCAAGGGTCTAAGCATTTGTTTTAGATTTCATTTCTTGTTTGATTTATCTTTCATCTCTCACTCTTTCTCTGTGTATCTAGCATGCCCGTCTTTCTTCCTTTTTATATATCTACTTCCCTTTCTTGCTTTCTACGTATCTACTTCTCTTTCTCCCCATCTCTCTCTCTCTCTCTCTCTCTCTCTCTCTTTCTCTCTTTCTGGTATATGAGTGTTCTACCGAATAAAATGCTTGCTCATTGGTAGAGTATCTCTGTCTCTACAGTAACTCTTTGTCTTGCTCTTCATTGATGGCAAATAATGGGTTTCAAAGCGAAACGACGTGCCGACATTGACGTCTAGGCGAAGGAAGAGTGCAGGTTATCCAACATCCACAGAAGGCTATGAGTTGCTTATGGAGATGACACATTTGACAAGAGCAATGTATGTAGACGGACGAATAAGCTTTAAAGGGGAAACCATCATTTAAGGCAAACCATGCAGTGAAATACCTATCAAATGCGACCACTGATACGAATCACCAGCGAGTTGACCAACTGATTCGTGCAGACAAACGAGTTACACTCGGTGAGTTTGTTGCACAATTGGATTGTGATCACAATGTATTGCAGAATATAGTCGGAGGCTTTGGGTACTGGACACTACGTTCAGTTGTTGATATAGAATGGAAGTGTGGAATTCTACGCTGATGAGCTGAAAGCATTTGAATCTATCGGAGAAACGTCTTTTTCAGATGTGATGATAGGAGATAAAACGTGAATGTGTATTTATGGACTGGAAACGAACGCTCAGTTCGTGGAACGGCGTCACATCTCTTCTACACGACCTAAGAAGTTCTATAGCCAGTGACCGGCGCAGAAAATCATGGTGACTCTTTTTTGAGATCACAACGGTGTCATTCTCCTTGATTTTCAGGCACCCAACTCTACCTTAAACAGCAAGCGATACATTGAGATACTCAAACAGACTAGAAAAGCCATTAGAAGGAACAGACGATAAAAAAAATTGAAGAATATCCACATTCACCATGACTATGCATGGCCACACAGGTCTTTTGCAAAAAAAATCAATCAACAGGCAAACTGGGTGGGTCAGAGAGAGAGAGATAGAAGGAACAAAGGGAAGTAGATATATAGAGAGGCAGAAAGGACATGCTAGATATACAAAGAGTGAGAGAGGAGAGCAAAATCCAACAAGAAATGGAATTTAATACCCCATCCACCACATAGCTCGCATTTGCCCACCCGACTTCTACCTGTTCGAGACAATGAAGGATAGTCTTCGAGAACAACGATATGATAACAGAGATTAGGTGAAAGGGGCTGTAAAGAAGAGAGTATAGTAGTGAACACTTGATTTTTTTCACTAAGGAATGGAGAGTTGAGTTCGTGGAAGTCGCAAATACATCAATTTCAATGGCGACTGTGTTGAGTATAAACATTGTATAATGGAAGTTGCTGTACGGATATGCAAGGTTTGAACAACCTCAGTTAATACAAAGTTTTCAGTGTAAACCTCGCGTTGGACGGGGTGCATGTGTGTGTGTGTGTGTGTGTGTGTGTGTGTGTGTGTGCAACAGAATGTATTAGAAAAGGTATTAGACAGTAATACCGAGAGAGAAATGGTTACATTTATACTTAGACATACAGACAGATAGACCGGCAGACAGACAGGCAGGCAGGTAGACAGGCAGGCAGGCAGACAGACAGACAGACAAACAGACAGACAAACAGACAGATAGATAGATAGATAGATAGATAGATAGACAGATAGATAGATAGATAGATAGATAGATATCTTTTTATTATAGCCACACAGGGCTAAATACAGAAAATGGACAAATTACAAAGTAGAGCTTTTGTGGGGGGGATAATTTGGATCAAAAGGGATCGCGGGAAGAAAAGAAA
>NC_068981.1:17295926-17296164 GCF_001194135.2 Octopus bimaculoides
AGATAGATAGATAGATAGATAGATAGATAGATAGATAGATAGATAGATAAGTAGATAGATAGATAGATGCACAGTCCTTCATGAAGAGTTTTTTTTAAAACTTCTGTCAACATTAAAATTCTTGATGCTTTTTTTTTTAATTTTCATGTGTTCTAATTGGCTGAGTTTCATTCGTGTTGAAATGTTATTGATGAATTACGCATAGACATTTCAACACACACACACACACACACACACA
>NC_068981.1:17296520-17300785 GCF_001194135.2 Octopus bimaculoides
ATATATATTTATATATGACGTGCTCTGTGTGTGTGTGTGACCATTCTAGAACAATAATAAACGCATTTTAAAAACATATAACAGAAAGAGTAAAAAAAAAAACAGAAATTATAAGCCAATTACACACCATGAAGAGCCAACCTCAAAGATAATACATCAAAACCACACACAACCGAAATAAAAAGCAACATCAAACAGCTAAACACATAAATAGCAATATATATATATATATATATATATATTTGGTGCACGAAAAGCAGAAAAATGGCTAGTATTTGTAGAGAACATTGACTGCAAAACTAATAGTGTAACACTATATAGAGTAATTTAATTAGTAGCTTCAACAACTTTCACTAATGGTTACACCACATAAGCATATCACAATAACAACCTCAAGTATTATAGCCACTTTAAAACACCAAATAAATGGCCTCATCAGATATTTCTGGAAAAACTCAGTCGCCGCCAAAAAAACACGTAATGTTTAGCGTCCACGTAGGTCATAATGTTGGTCCCTTTCTTTTCATCATAGTCCCACAAGAATCAATAGAGCATTTTAGAAATTCACAAGACTCGGGGTCAGATATGATAATAAACATATACATAAAACGCGTAAGATCTGAAGGAATCACAGCAAAGACCTATTTGTACGACTAGTCGTATCAATGGAGTAACTTCCTGCAAGCTTTTAATTCTCCATAATTTTTTCATAAAACCGGCTATCCGGTTTCCATGGATACACGTGGCTGAAATCCCTACATTTGCCATGGACAGGACACTGGTCCGTTGCAGAGTTCGAATATTAAGGAGATCGACTTCAGTATTTCACTGGTAGTTTATTTTAACAATCCTGAAGGGAGAAAAGACAAAGGTGACTTCGGTGGGATTTCAACTCAGAAATACCGCTAAGCATGTGTGCGGCAAGAAGATTGCTTCCCAACCAAATGGTTCTGAATTCAATCGCGCGGCGTGGCACCTTGGACAAGTGTCTTCTACTATAACCAGTGCATTCACCGTCACCCAGTCATATGAAAAATACTCAAGATCACATTAAGAAATAGCGTAAAATTCTAGCTAGCAAACTGCCTGAAAAACAACCAAGCCAATATAATACATCGAACCTATAATTTCACGAATTGCTCTGCCTTCTCGCCCTCACTTTTCAGTTTATATCACCATGACCTTCCCACTCTTCAATAAAACAAAACACACAGACAGCTTTATATGCACATGACGTCATTAACATTCTAACACCGTTCTCCTGACCCGGTTGTGGAAAATCTCCAGTTCTGCTTTAATTACCTAGAAACCTAGCTGCACAACAAATTCAAAGTAGCACCAACTAAATTTATTATCTCCCTGTTTAGCAACACCACAAAGCATCAAATACAACTAGTCTTCGCCCTCAACAATATAACCATATCGCGCACAGAAAATACTAGAAGTTATCCACAACTCTTTAATGACACAGAAAATACGGAATAATGAAAACAAAACGACACACAAACAAGAGCAAGCACAACTGTTGACAAACAGAAAGTAACAATAAGGTACTTAACAGACAATTTATTGGAGCTATAAAGGACGCTTCCAGTCCTGCATGAGGCCGTAATGTCTCCAATACAAACTATAAATTACAAAGAGCGCAAACAGCGTCGTAAGCATCGTGGTAGTTGCACACACCACAGCTACAGATAACTTTTACAGCCAAACAAAAATACTAAAATTGAAAGATCGCATTAACATGTAAAGTTCTTAGTTTGTCGTAGCAAGCTTTAATACAAACAGTCTCTGTCACTACACGATTGACATAAATACTTTCTCTATTCTCATGCACGTACAGAAATACGCTCACACACATAAACATAGAGAGAGAAGGGGAGAAGGGAGGAAGGGTAGAGAAGGAGAGAACAGGACAAACATTAAAATGCCCGATGTCAAATAAGTCAGCGTTTAATCAGCGACGCCAGATGTAGACCAAAACGTCTCATACTCCCACCATATATTCGAATATATGTTCGAAATGAGCTGGACAGTTTAGAGAGTACAATGTCCAGTCTGTCACACTCCACCCACAACGGATCTATTTCTGAGTGAATATGGTAACAGAAAAAATGTGTATCGGCTATAGAAGTCCCTCGTATGTACCTGTAATTTAAAAGGCTTCAGCATTTTCACACGGAGTTAAATTGATTCTAGTTGAGAATTACGATAAGGGTACACGTGTCTGTGGAATACTCAGCCACTTTGTACGGTGATTCATTGAACAGGTTATCCCTTTGATCGAACAGCTGGATTTTTTTATACGTTGAAATAGATGTGAGAAGCGATCAGACCGATCTGCGGATCACGAACGGTTGTTCAAATCAACTGCTTGCATGCGATGTGGTTGATCAGAAATGATTTTAAGGGGTACTCAGCAATAACAATATATACACCACCCCACACACGCACACACACGCATAAACACACGCACACACACACACACACACACACACACACACACAAACAGCAAATACACTTGGAATCTACCACACTTAGAAATATATGACATGCCACTCGCATTCTACGGACATTAAGCCTTCACACTTGCATATACACACACACACACACACACACACACAGGTGTATATGTGTGGTCGTATGTGTGTGTGTGTTTGTGTATGTGTGTATGTTAGTATGAATGTATGTATGACATGCTACGTACGCACATATCAAATGTGCTACACATATGCATATATATATATATATATATATATATATATATATATATATATATATATATATAACATGCTACATACACCCGAACGTTGACTCTACAACACATACACACTCATATTTATAGCACTTCACACACGCACACACACACACACACACACACATAGATACTCAGAGACGAAGTTAATTAAACGTCTTCTGGGTGTATGTTTTTGGGGTATTTTTTTTCTTGTTTTACTTTTTGCTTGTTTTGTTTACCTTTCATGTTTTTCTTTTCTTCTGCTGCAAGGTGTTGTTTTCAGCAGCCATCTTCTCACGAAGGCCGCTTATTAACATCAACTATATAGCCTCAAACCAGTTGCTACCTTCCAATACCCTTGAATCTCATACATTTCATGTTCTTCACATTATTTTCTCTTCTTTATCGAACATAACACAAAAATATATAACACAAACACACACGAAGATTTCGGCTTGATCGATTCTGCAAAAGAAAAAGACATGGAAGTAATAACAGCAACAACAACAACAATAATAATAATAATAATAATAGTAGTAGTAGTAGTAGTAGTAGTAGTAGTAGTAGTAGTAGTAGTAGTAGTAGATTTTCCTTTTTTAGTTGCCACAGGGGCATCAGTTGAGAGGGAGAACGAGATTACAAGGACAGTTTACACTCTGTGTTGGGGTTAACATAAAAGGTGAAATGAAAAAAGTGGGGAGGACGGGTAAATGAGATAAAATGTAATAATATCCTAAAGGTTCTTTTTATCTCAAAGGCTTAATTTCTTGGGTAGCGTGATGCTAAAAACCGTGATATACGCTGGATCTCTCGACCTGACATTGAACCAAAACGTTTCCCTGATTTTACTGCGTAAAAATCCCAGTAAAGTTTCTTCAATGAACGCCATTTCCAATAATGGTCAACTCCAGTAAGGAACAGCTTCTGAAAGAGATAAACAGAAAACGCGCACATCTATCGATTGTTTGATCGTAGAGTTGATATGCTGGCCGTATGGTAATCGAATTGATCTGTGAATTTCAGTTTTTGGATAGAATCAAGAGAGAGAAAAAAAACAAAAATGAAGAAATGAAGAAAGAAGAAGAAGAAGAAGAAGAAGAAGAAGAAGAAGAAGAAGAAGAAGAAGAAGAAGAAGACAAGGATGTTACATCAGTAAGGAGATATTGAAATATATCATAAAACATTTCGTCCCTAAATCTACTGCGGCGTCATATTACGACCCAATATCCTCTGTCGAGTGTTATAAAATAACATATCAACCATATGAATCTAATCTCTCAACACTGAGCTCTTTATTACTGTTATATTACATGCAGAGTAATGGAGTAGCGATTCTACATTAAACTGAAAATCTTTAGCGTTATGGCGAGAGAGAGAGAGAGAGAGAGAGTGAAAGGGGTATATATAAAAAAAAATTATCTTACCGCAGTCTTTTTTACTTCAACAGGTGTTGTATTGATTATCTTGATAAGAAAAATAAAACAGACGTTGGCACTTAGAAAAAGAAGCTTTGAGCAAACACACACCC
>NC_068981.1:17300932-17318017 GCF_001194135.2 Octopus bimaculoides
ATATATATATATATATATATATATATATATATATATAGTTTATTAGAATCCTAGTTTTGTGCTTTCTCTAACCTTCTATCCCATTATATATTAGTCGATTTATTTTCTAGATATTCTCTGATTAAATATCTTCGTCACTATATGTTCCGAGGTCAAATAATGTCGGGGTCAACTTTTGCTATTTCGTTCCTTCAGGGATCGCTAAAAGAAGAACAAACTATGTATTGTAAGTCGATTCAATTTACTACACCTGTCCCCTATACATGCGTAACCTTGTGCCAAAGTAAGAAATTATTTACGTTCCAAATATGAAACTAATATTCAATGGATTTTACTCCAGATTTGATTTATCAAACTTCGGTTAAGTTTATCACATCCTGCAGATAATTTTAATTCACTAGATTTTTAGCTGGAAGTGACAAACGCATTTCGTTCAACTAAAGGAATTAATAAACAAAAATCTCAGATATTTTTCATTGAATTTTTTATTGAATTTTTTGAAATAAATATTATTGAAGTGACAAATTGAAAACCTTTTAATAAAACGATGACTATTCAGCATCCCTCTGTCATTATTGACAACCGTAGTTGGCCGAGTGGGTAGTGTAGCATTCTAACGTGGAGGATTATCAACGATCCACTTCACTTCAGACATCCCAGTTCACATAGCTGTGGATACGGCTGATTAATGTCAGCGGCAAGAATACTGTAATGTTACGCAGTTGTCGTTGTAGTGTTATGTTCAAATCATCTCTTGTGTATGATTGGTTTCGTATAGGAAACTTTTACATGTAACTACTCCAGTCCAAAGGTTAACCGACCTTACATGTATTTCCAGCATAGAAGTCGCGAAAAAAGAAGACTCGAAGTTGTTTTATATTCGCCATTTACGCCCCTGAAAAATGCATGAACGACACATCTTCCCCAAAAAAACTCTGACCTGATAAACTAAATAAAAAAACTAGTAATATTTCAAACTAACAAAGGAGTCCGTACGTGCTAAAAATAGCTGCCAAATATCTTTTTATATCACGCTCTACCGTTTAAAAAGAAAGGACACATTGGCTGATGTAGTCTGAAATATACTGATAGGGAAAAAAACAGGATGGTCATGGCTAGAATACCTTTGATCATAGGTCAGCGGCACCAAAGTTAACAAGGCATTATTAGTAGAAACAGTAAAGCAATGAGTTGGCAGAATCGTTAGCACGCTGGACGAAACGCTTAGCGATATTTCGTCTGTCTCCCGTTCTGAGTTCAAATTCCGACGAGGTCGACTTTGCGTTTCATCCTTTCGGGGTCGATAAATTAGGTACCAGTTGCATACTGGATCGATCTAATCGACTGGACCCCTCCCCACAAATTTCAGGCCTTGTGCCTATAGAAGAACGGATTATTAGTAGAAACAGTAAAGCGGCGAGCTGGCAGAAACATTAGCACGCCGGGCGAAATGCTTAACGGTATTTCGTCTGCCGTTACGTTCTGAGTTCAAATTCCGCCACGGTCGACTTTACCTTTCATCCTTTCGGGGTCGATAAATTAAGTACGCACTGGAGTCGATGTAATCGACTTAATCCCTTTGTCTGTCCTTGTTTGTCCCCTCTGTGTTTAGCCCCTTGTGGCCAATAAAGAAATAAGAATTGTTAGCACGCTGGACGAAATGCTACGCGGTATTTCGTCTGTCTTCACGTTCTGAGTTTAAATTCCGCCGAGGTCGACTTTGCCTTTCATCTTTTCGAAGTTGATAAATTGAGTACCAGTTGACTTAATCACTTCCCCTAAATTTGAGGCCTTGTAGAAAAGATTATTAGTAGAAACAGTACTAGTAACAGAACTTACGACTTACCCATCGTCATAATATATCTTACGTAAGTAAACTAATTTAAGAAATGAGATTTTGTGATGCTTATGCCTTTTCTTAAGGATATCGGTGTGTCTAAAGTAAAAGATTTGAAGGTTTTAGCTGAGAATTGAAACTGAATCCATATTCATTTCGTTAGAAACCTTTACATGTAACCACTCCAATCAAAGGTTTCCCGTTCAGGAACACATCTTTCATTACCGTCAGCTTTATTTATCGTCCTTTACACGTTTCACTTATTAGACCGCGATCATGCTAGGGCATCGCCTAGAAGGGTCTTCTCGAACAGATCGTACAGTACTTTTTTGAAACCCGGTATTTACTCTATCATTGTCTTTAGGTGAACCGCTAAGTTATAAGGGTAAAAAGAAAACAACATCTGTTGCTAATGCGTAGAGAGGACAAACACAAATACATGTGCGCATACATATACATATGTGTATACATATGTGTGTGTGTGTGTGCGTGCGTGTGTGTGTGTGTGTGTGTGTGTGTGTGTGTGTGTGTGTGAGTGTGTGTGTGTGTGTGCGTGTTTATAGTGTGTTTGTATGTGTGTGTACATGATTAGCTTCCTGACAGCTTCCCTCTACCAAAGTCACTCAGAAAGCATTATCTGCCTCTGGGCTTATAGTAAAAGACACTTGCTCAAGATAACGCGGTGGGATTGAACCCGAAACCACGTGGTTGTTAACCACACAGACATGGTAATGTATAAAGATTATATTGTGCAACTTCTATTGGGTTGGCGCAAAATTTTTGCGGCTTTTTTTCGACAAATTTTATTCAAGAAAAACAATAACAATATTTAACAAAAACATCTTTAAATGACGGTCTGACTGTCTACCAAGCAAATGGGAATCAGTAATTGAAGTAGATGGTGAATATGCTCCAGAATAATCATTTAAAGATATTTTTGCTATATGTTGTTATTGTTTTGTTGAATAAAATTAAGTGATAAAAAGCCGCAATAATTATGCACCAACCCAATATTTAGATAAAACAACATTTTTGATAGTTTTTTTTTATTTCATCATATATAAAAAAAAATATATTGTTTATAATTTATATCATGGAACATTATTATTTGTTAGTCAAGTTTTTATAGACATTTTAAAATTCTTCAGAACTTGTTAGGAACCACTTGTTATTCCCCCAGATAGAATATGTCTTCTAATTTTATATATTTTCGTTTAATATACACTGTGTATTGTGTGTTGGCAAACTGTTCGACAATTAGTCACATGGCTTGGATTTCACTGTGTGTTAGTCTGTAAAGCATAGGTTTAGAGAAACTAACTAATCAAATAAGGATTAATGTAGCTTCTCACTATGCGCGGTTTATATAGCTGAGTGATGTTAATATTAACAGATGGCAAACAAAATCGCTAGAGCAAAGATAATGCTTCGTGAAAGTGTTCACAGCTGCCCAGGGCTCATTTACAGGAACGAAATGCTCCATTCTCTACTGCTTATTTCCTCTCAAGAGCTCCTACGAAATTGTTGGTGAATCAATTTATCAGAAATACGGGTGCGAGTGAATATTTGGACATGTGTTATGAAATGAGAAAATAACCCATTAAGAGATCTCGTAGTGAAATCATGTCGTTGTTTTGTTTCGTTTTGTTATTTTCATTCTATACGCATATTAATAGAGGTGTAGTTATTTTTGCATATAGAAATCAATTAACATGTGTAAACAGTAAAGTGAAAGAAATGCGGGATGTCTTTCAGCTAACATTTACAGAGTTTGATAACATTAGAAAACTCTATAAAGCATGTATGAATAAATAAATGTTGGCGCAATAAAAGATTAAAATATTAAGTTGATGTCACTAAAACATACCTCTATTACACAAATGCTAGATTTCGCAGTGATAAATGTTATCTACTCCAACGACGGGCTTACGTCAATGACACGATAGTACACTTCCTTTTACCTCTTACTCTATACTGAAAATGAACAGTTTCTATAAACAGAAATCTCGTCTTTCCAAACAATTATGAAGACACGACACCCCTACTGCCATCACCAGCACTAAATCACTCCCATTCTATATCTAAAATAAGCAAATCACAATTACTACATATGCTTATGTAAAATTTACATGTAACCTACAAGCCATTGATGGGGAAGGCCACCACCTGATACAAATAGTTGATCAGATATTTCTAGCACTTATTTACAGCTTTGAGAACTGGGATATATGAAAGTTAAGTGTTTCTGTGAAGATCTTTCTGTTTACAACCCTACACACTTACCACACGGCCAGTTACGGCTGTCAGTAAACGCTAAAAAATTCCTGAAAAATTTATCATCTTATTAGATGTTAAGAATACCAGTAAATTCTGGAAATATCAGGAAAATTTCATTCAAATCATACCTTACTGTATTAAGAAGAGAAGAATACACTGAATAGTCCTAGATACATGGTGTGTAAAAGGAAGACGGGATAACGACACTTAATCGTTGAGATGCTGAAGACAAACACTTACTGAACAGACTCCACGTGTTCATCATTACTAAGATAGCTTTAACAAGTTCGGTCTTCTTCAGGACTTGAAAATATTTCAGCTCTAATCTGCAATTATTCTTTTAGAAACGTTTCACATTAGAATACTGAAAACAATGGCGAAAAGTTTCTTCAAATGGCATTCAAGAGAAACGAAAATCCTTGATATGCAAATTATCACAGAGTATTATTCTCCTTCCTCTGACCTTTTATTCAACTGGTTCAGTCCCTGCCTATTTTAGAGCCATTACAATGTCCTCAGATTCTAACGTACTTTCTTCTATTGTAAATGCTCTCAGTACTCTGATCTCTTCTCAGCTTTTCCGTTTGTGTTTCAGTCCATCACACAGTCAAACCGGAACTTCATTCTATTAGAACTTCCTTCCAGTCAGTGTTTCCATACACTTTCATACTCAGTTATTGTACTCTTTCAATAATTAATCCGTAAATAAATTGTTAAATAAAAGAATGCAGAACAGAAACCATAGCAATGCGGAATAATACAGTTCCAAATTATAAAATTGAAAATATTGACATAAATATTCTACTTCGAAAACATTCCAAGAAAAACTTTGAATTATAATTTTAATTTCACAAACAACGTTATGAAAGATATCTCATGGAAGCTCTGGGCTAGCTGAAACCATACAATTGTAGTGTTAATGAAACTGATCAAATCTAAATAATAAAAAAAGAAGTCTTGTTCAACATATTAGCGGCTATATTGCAATGTGTCTATCAAATTTGAAATCCTCTGTTATTAATTTGATTATATACTTTTTCTTCCAGAAAGATTAGAGGCAAGGTCGAAAGAACATCAAGAGAACAAACCGAATTAAAAAAAAATAAAAAAGTATAGATGATAAAAGACTATACTGGAATTAAACTAAGGTTACGGGTGGAACACATAATCGATTAGTTTCTAACTGAACATCTTCAAAAGTTCTGGAAACGTTTAATAGTGTATACATATGTAGGTATTTACTACCGTGTGTATAGTTTGACGGTGCCACTATGATTATACTGTTTTTTTAAAGCCTGGTGTTTGTTAAGTTCCATGATCTAGTAATTAGGGTGTGGTCTTACGATCATAAAGTGGAGTGCTCTGTCCTCAGGTACATTACATCATTTCACGTAGCTTCAAAATAAAATGACTGCCTAATATGAATAGAAGGCGCAGGAGCGTGGTAATATTTCACCGTCACTGAAGATCTATCATGGTGGAGGCACATTGTCAACACAACAGCACTCGCACACACACACACACGCACAACATAACAGCACACACACACACATACACAACAATAATAACAACTTTATAAAACTCAGATGAGATCAGCATTGAAGTATTGCGCCCATATTTTGGATGGTGCTCTCAACCAAAGAACAGCCACCTGACTAACGTGAAGTCCCTCGCCAATACACTCCACCCACCAACATTTTGTCTTTCCTTTCTACCACTAATACAATAGCCTTTGCTCATTGAAACTGGTTGATCACGTGCCACCTTCCCTCAGCCAATCCCGACTTGCTTATCTGTCTTCTCGTTACTTATGTTGTGCCGTGTTCCCAGACATTGCACTACATGCCTTCTTCACCAGAACGTTTTGCATGTGTTTTTCTTGTTTGTTTGTTTGTTTTTCTTTCTTTTTCTTTTGCAGCAGTCGGCTTGTAACTTCGGAGGGTACGTTTACAGCACTGATATCATCAATCACGAAGGGTCAGCGAAGACCAAGGCTACATCTATCCCCAGCCCAAGATCGTCGTTAGAGTTAAGAAGATTACAGAGAAACATTGTGCAAAGGCAAAATTTATAGAGTCTTGGGAGGCGAGCACAGCAAGCCTGGGGAAGGAGGTGATATTATAAAAGGTAAAATGGCGATGAGCCGACAGAATCGTTAGTACACCAGACAGAATGCTTAGCGGTATTTGTTCGTCTTAATGTTCTTAGTTCGAATTCCGCCAAGGTTGACTTTGCCTTTCCTCTTTTTGGAGTCGATAAAGTAAGTACCAATCAAACACTGAGGTCGATGTAATCGACTTATTCCTTCCCCCTAAATGGCTGGCCTTGTGTCAAAATTCGGAACTAATGTTAGAAAAGGTTAGCGATTCAAGTGTAGATTTGGAGGCTTGGTATATATATTTAGTAATTTCAAAGGAATAGAGACTGTGGTAGCTGTGATGCACGAGGCAAAGTGAGGACACGATTTGGTATTAGCCTAGTTGTTGTGGTAATATCTGCGAGTAAATACTTTCTTATTGTGCAGCTCACTTTCATTTGTATGTTGTCTGCATTGTGTTGAGTTACTGTGCCGGTCAAACGTCCAGTTTTACAGAAAAGAAATTAATTAGAACCTTTAATAAAACATTAATAGTGTCAGGTTGGTAAGAGTCAACCAAGAGGAAATGACATCGATTCTGATAGATTTGTAGCCATCGAATAAGAATTAGTTGTTCGTAGATAAATAATTCAACTAAGTTCGGAAATGGCAGAAGGCAATTTAGAAGGAATGGAGAAACCTGCAAAGACTGTATAATTGCTCTGGTGTTCTTAATAAATCTATAGAGTATAGATATCATATATTTATTACTTAATCAGCTTTAGTCTGCACTGATAAGGTCTTGACTGCCCTTCGGGCTTTCATTAAAACTGTTTCCTTTACAAACACGTAACCGAACTTATTCTTATACTCTCTGTCTTTCTTCTCTTTTTCACTTCTCTCTCTCTTTCTCCCAATATATATATATATATATATATATATATATATATATATATATATATATGTATATAAATCTTTAGTTAAATATATTCAATGAGAATATTATAAACTGGATTTATATTGAGTACTCTATTGTATCGAAATATTAATACTATTAAAGTATTTATGTATTTGATACGAGCGATTATAAATATTTTATAATATATTATTATTAATATCAGGAAATCAATATTAGAAAATTCTTCAGAAAGATATATACGTGTGTAAAATAACTGTTGTATTAAAAATATAAATATATATAAATATATGTAAATATAAGAATAAATATATAATGTATATGACAATTATATGTATAAAAATAAAAATATAAAAGAAATATTTTGACCAATTTATAATTTTATAACTTCACATATAATTTCACATATAATTTTATTTTATATTATTTAAGTCTATAAACTATATTTGGAATACAGGATAATATAATGGATTTTATACATAATTATTATGGATTACTACAGAAGAATTACCAAGGAGGCATATATGAATTTCAAGATTGTCATACTAAAGTCGTTTTACCAAAATCAAAAGCAGTAATTTTTAATTTATATTTCAAACAAACACCATTTTCCCGGTTTCTATGGCGTATGCGTTCCCCAGCTGGACGGGACGCCAGTCCATCGCAGCGTTACTCATTTTTGCCAGCTGAGTGGACTGGAGCAACGTGAAATGAAGTGTTTTGCTCAAGAACACAACGCGTCGCCCGGTCCAGGAATTGAAACCACAATCTTACGATCATGGTGCTGACACCCTAACCACTAAGCCATGCGCCTCCACGCTTATCAATATAGGATTCCGTTATTCTATATTATCTAAGTCCATGAACTATATTTGGAATACAGGACAATATAATGGATTTTACACATAACTATTTTGGAGTATTACAAAAGACTTACCAAGGAAGCATATATGGATTTAAAGACTCTCATTCTAAAGTGTACTTACCAAAATCAAAAGCAGTAATTTTTAATTTTTAATTTATATTTCAAACAAATACTATTTTATCATATTACTTCATATTTTTAAAAAAACTACCATTCGATATATTATACAAAATTCAAATTTTATATCTCTGAAGAGCAGAAGAGTTGTCTATAAATGCTTATCAATATAGAATTCCATTATAGGGACTGCACTTCTGCGAAACGATCGTAAGATGCTTTAAAAACTTAATTCAAACTTTTAAACTGTCATAAATATTATATATTTATACTTATACATATTTACATATATTTATATATATTTATATTTTTAATACAACAATTATTTTACACACGTATATATCTTTCTGAAGAATTTTCTAATATTGATTTCCTGATATTAATAATAATATATTATAATATATATATATATATATATATATATATACAGTTGCCCCTTGGTTTATACACGTTCATGAATTTAGTTTTAATTCTAGCTTTCATTAGCTCTCTTCGATTGTGGGTCCTCCTTATTACCACAGTACCCATATGTGTGTATGTGTGTGTGCGTGTGTGTGTGTGTGTGTGCGTGCGTGTGTGTTTGCGTGTGTGCGTGTGTGTGTATAAGGGTGGTACATATACACACTATTATTATTCCCGTTTCAATAAATAATTCTTTAAATATCATTTGTCATTTTTAATAAGAGTCTTATTAAAGCGCACCTTCTTCAGCTTGCGCGATGATTCGTGGAATCAACTTGATGCGTAAACCAAGTGACAATTGCAGGTAGATAGATAGATAGATAGATAGATAGATAGATAGATCCCTAATAGAACACTTCGAATTTATTTTTCATTAACTTTCTTAAGACAGTTATCTATTTCTCTGTATTATATAAAATGGCTGTTTCGTTTCTTTGTTCATGCCTGGTCGATTTTTATACCAACTACTCGTGATGTCAACAACAGTTAGTTATGGTATGGCTACAAGTCTTCTGAGCTTGATAGCTAAATACATTATACGAGCTTGAAAGATGCAATATAATTTTGGCAAGCTTTTCCTTGAAAAAGAATTTAAAACCCTCTTTTCCCCTGACATTCGTGCCCCTTCCCACTGTCAGGTCATTTTAGTGTTATATGCATTGATATCGTTATGAAATTTTATTATTTTCCATAAAAAGAAACACAAGTGTTCGTTACTAACTAAATTACTCGGGTTAAATGTACCAATTATGTTCAAAAATAATTGTGAACTTAAACTGGTTTCATAAAAGAACTATAACTGATTTAATCATTCACTTACAAAAATGGTATTTCGCACACAATAAAAGATTCTTACTTGAATATATTATAGAATTTTCTCTTCAAAACTATTCTATTTACATAAAAAATACTCATAAAATCTAAAATATAGAGGTTTAAAATTAGTTATTAAGCCACAGTTATGCTTTTATGTGGTTTTTTACGATGAAGCTTACTAAATAGGCACGTTAAATTTAGGATGGTGGTTTGGTAGTAATGTTTGATCGTGGGATAAAAATTCTTTACAGTATTTGTCCGGGCATTAGGTTCTGAGTTCGAATAACACCGAGGTCAACTTTGTCTTTCATCCTTCTGGAATTCATAAAATAACAAACCAGTGAAATACTGAGATGGATGTCATCGACCAAACTTCTTCCAGAGGTTTCAGAGAACGCGGTGGAAACTTTTCAAAAATATTTCTAAAAGTACCCTCATCCATTCAACTATTTTCATGACTCAAATCTATTTTCTATTTACTGTTGATTATTTGGTTTCAGATTTTGGCACAAGGCCAGCAAGTTTGAGGAAGGGAGTAAGTCGATAATGTCGACTCTAGTACCCAATTGGTACTTATTTTATCGACCCCGAAAGAACGAAAGGTAAAGTTGACCTCGGCCGAATTAGAACTCAGAACGTGAAGATGAAAAAAAAATATTAAGCATTCTGTCCGGCGTGTTTGCGATTCTGCCAGCTTGTCTCCCCTGGCCCATGTACTTATATTAGAAACAAATATATCTGTGACAAAAAAATGTTCCATCTTCGTTTAAGTTGTTTTCCTCTTCCCTGCTTTTGGGAGGTTTTTTTTCAATTTACAAAGTTATTCGTTGCTGTCATTGTGGTAGGAAACACTTGAATTGGAGTAAACAACAGCAAATAGACAATAGATTTGAGTTATGAAAATGGTTGAATGGAGCAGGATACTTTTAGAAAAATTTTTGAAAAGTTTTCACCGTTTCCTCTTTCTGGAAATCACCGCTTTCAATCCCGCTGTCCCATATTGTTTATTCATCCGGAATCTGAAACAATCGATTTAAAGTCGATCACATATCATCACTTGTACCTTAGAAGCAATTGTTTAATTGTCTTCTTCATGATCCGTTGAGTTAACGACCATCTGAAGCTGTTTACATATTAAGTAGAAACATTTTTTATGATACTACGTAGATCTAATTGCGTAAGCATCAGAGATGTTGCTGTCTGGAACGTGATTGAAGGGCAACAGTAGACTTAGTGTTGCTGATTTGTCAATTTCAATAATTTTATATAATAACAGTGTTACACAAAGAGCTTCAAACAGAGTAGCATCTAATGTAGAGACACAACAGTAGCTAAGGTGGTGGATTTCATCTGAAGAACCTGCTCACGAAATTAATGCGCAAGTGACTGAGCACTCCACAGACGCACGTAACCTTAATGTAGTTCTCGGAGATTCCGCGTGACACAGCATGACACAGAATGTGATAAAACTAGTCCTTTGAAATACGCGTGCTATTCATTTTTGTTGTGAAATATATATTATATATACATGTGTGTATATATGTGCATGTATGTATGTATATATGTATTATATCTTGTTTCAATCGTTGAACTGCGACCATGCTCGGGCACCGCTTGGAAGGGTTTAATCGAACAAATCAAATTCGAATACTCATTTTTTAAAGCCTGATACTTATTCTATCGTTTGCTTTTTGCCGAACTGCAATGTATATATGCACACACACACACACACACACACACACACACACACACACACACATAATGCCCCTATTGCTAAATCAGTGAATTCCAATCTCACCACCTCACTTTATGTTAATACATTTCAGCTAGAGAGAGTGATTGATGCTTTTAAATCTTTTAACTATTTCATACCAATCTTTGGTATCAATCGACGTCACGTACAGATCGATTTAGCTGTGGTTTAACAACAAACTAACATTAGCCAGTTGCAATGGGATGAAATTCTACCATTTGAGAATAACTAAAGCAAACAACGAAATGATATGCACGGAGAAATAACCAAGTTTTATTTCTTTGTAGAATATTCTTGCCTGAAGGAGAATTTAGCTAAAGAAACCTCAAAAGTTTGTAAGAAATTATTTTTGAAATTCGTCAAAATCTTTAGAGGCAGGATTTTATTTTCATAAATCAAAACAACTCGGAATTTCTTTTTATCATTATTATTTTTTTCGTAATATCGCCGTCAGCTAAAGACGCCCCGGAGTCGTAGAGTAAATGGCAAGAATTATAAACTATATTTGAATTTTGTGAAAGAAATCTTAATGAAATTTAATATGATGAAAATTTCCTGGTCTGTTTTATGGAATTTTTAAATAAATATTATAATGATTTTTATAAATATTATTGTTGTTTTTGAGGAAATTCAAATTGAAAACATCTTATTTAAGTTTACGCAAATTTATTAAATATTTGAGGTATTCATGATTAAGTTCAAAAGTATTTTCTAAACTAAGATGAGGTGGTTTTTGATATGCATGATTTCTTCCCAGGGGAAATAGTCATGCAAATTAATTTGATTTTAAATAAGAATCTAGACTGCGTTGTGTACTTCACAAGTTAGAGAGTCACGTGTCTCGCAACAGATGTTGAAATATTTTCATTACTAAGACAGCGAGCTGGCAGAATCGTTAGCACGCCGGGCGAAACGCTTATCAGTATTTCGTGTGCCGTTACGTTCTGAGTTCAAATTCCACCGAGGTCGACTTTGCCTTTCATCCTTTCGGGGTCGATTAATTAAGTACCAGTTACGCACTGGAGTCGATGTAATCGACTTAATCCCTTTGTCTGTCCTTGTTTGTCCCCTCTATATTTAGCCCTTGTGGGCAATAAAGAAATAAGAAACGTTAGCACGCCGGGCTAAATGCTTAGCGGTATTTCGTCTGTCTTTACGTTCTGAGTTCAAATTCCGCCGAGGTCGACTTTACCTTTCATCCTTTCGGGATCAATAAATTAAGTACCATTTACGCACTGGGGTCGATATAATCGACTTAATCCGTTTGTCTGTCCTTGTTTGTCCCCTCTGTGTGTAGCCCCTTGTGGGCAGTAATGAAATAAGAATCGATAAGGAACAATGACTATCTTCGACGTGTTGCGTTCTCTGACGGGGAAACTTTTCACATATCAGGAAAAGTTAACACACACAATGTAAGGATACGGGCATCGGAAAACCCACACGCTGTTGTAGAGCACAAAAGAGACAACTGTAAGGTTGATGTCTGGTGCTACCTAATAATGCATGACAAGGTCATTGGACCTTTCTTTTTTTTTTGCTGAGTTCACTATTTCAGCAAACGTTTACCAGGACATGCTGGAACATTATGCTGCACCCCAGCTTGAGGAATTTCAGCCATCCATAGTTTTCCAAGATGGAGCTCCTCCACACTGATGCTTATGTGTCCGTCAACTTTTGAATAAAACCTTTCCAAACAGGTGGATTGAGAGAGGTGGACCAACACCATGGCCCCGACATTCACCAGACATTACCCCACTAAACTTTGGTAGGGCAGGTATCTCAAGGACAAAGTGTACAGTACACCACCAGTTCACGATCTTCAATCTCTAAAGGCCTGGATTGCTGAAGCAATCTCATCAGTAACAACTGATATGCTTCAGAACACATGGCGTGAAATTGAATGTCAATTAGATGTGCTCCGAGTCACAAAAGGGGCCCAGGTTGAAGTTTACTGAATTTCATTTTATGTGAATAAAAACTTCTAGGCAGACGCGTTAAGTGTACCAAAATCTGTTTTTGTATCTTGAAAATTTTTTTTGTTCAGTAAAGGTTTATAATCAGGGAAAGACTTTGTAATCACCCTGTATATATATAGGCGCAGGTGTAGCTGTGTGGTAAGAAGTTTGTTTTCCAGTCACATGGTTCTGGCTTCAATCCTCCTGTGTGGCACGTCGGGCAAGTATCTTCTCCTATAGCGTCGAACTGACCAAAGCATTTTGAGTGGTTGTGGCGGTTGAGGGGAAACTGAATGAAGACCGTCGCATTTATATGTGTGTGTGTGCGCGTGTATGTCTTTCTCCACCACCACTGCTTCACAACCAGCGTTGATGTGTATACATACCCGTATTTTAGCGGTTCGGTAAAAGAGACCGATAGAACAAGTACGTGGCTTAAAAATTAAGTACCGGAGTCAAGGCGTTCAAGTAAAATTCTTCAAGACAGTGCCCCAGTATGGTCGCAGTCTAATGACTGAAAAAGTAAATGATAAAAGATATATATAAACTGTTTTAATTAAAGATTTTTCGTATTTTCTCATTCGCCCTCTATATTTTGTTCTGGATGATTACTATACTTATAGTGGAGACGCAATAGTCCAGTGGTTAGGGCAGCGGACTCGCGGTCATAGGATCGCGGCTTCGATTCCCAGACCGGGCGTTGTGAGTGTTTATTGAGCAAAAACACCTAAAAGCTCCACGAGACTCCGGCAGAGGATGGTGGCGAACCCTGCTGTACTCTTTCACCACAACTTTCTCTCACTCTTACTTTCTATTTCTGTTGTACTTGTATTTCAAAGGGCCAGCCCTGTCACACTGTGTCACGCTGAATATCCCCGAGAACTACATTAAGGGTACACGTGTCCGTGGAGTGCTCAGCCACTTGCACGTTAATTTCATGAGCAGGTTGTTCCGTTAATCGGATCAACTGGAACCCTCGACGTCGTAAGCGACGGAGTGCCAACAACACTATACTTATAGTTGAAAGAACTATTATATAATACACATGATAACGCTTATTATTGCTGTAAAGGATAGCTGAAGCGGTGTTCCTGAGAACTTGGTTCCAATACGTTGAGGATCGCAGTTTTGATCCACGCTGGAATGAATTAATATTATTAAAGCTGGTGACATCTCTCACAACACAAACGTTCTTCATACAAGACTTCTTTTAAGAATAAATATATTCTCATACAAGTCTATACTTACAATGATTTCCGTAATTTTCTTCACTTCTTTGATTGCCATTCTTATAACAGCTGGAGTAGACTCACAGAATTCCATAAACTCTTTGAAGCCAAACAAGGCAACTTATGATCTCGCTAATAATTGTCTCACATTAAGATTCCTGCGCGACTTCAAATCGCCGTATATTGTTGAACATTACAAGCCACTGACGTAACCACATACGCCACCACCACTAACACCTCCACACCACCTCCATCGTAAATAACCTCACTGCCATCAGCACCACCATAATTGACCTCACTACCATCAACATCACCAATGCACGCGCATCACCCCACCAATATCATCGTCTACACCAACTTCTCCAATCACCACCGCCAACACCTTCATCACCACTGCCAACACTACCAGCACGACGACACCACTACTAACACCATCACCGCTACCGACAACAACAACAGCAGCAGCAGCGACAACAACATGTCTACGACCACCATGTACACCGCCAACCCCACTATAACGACCACCGTCACCACCATCTCTACCAAGAGAATCACTATCACTGCCACCAACATTACCATCCCAAGCACCACCGTCGTAATCAGCAACACCACCAACGCCACCACGTATTTGTTCAGTCTGCTAAAAATAGCCGACAAATCTCCCTCAAACAACACCGTACCCTATAAATTATTATAGGAGGGACATATTGAACAAAAGAGTCCAAGATACACAGTGTCTGGAATGAAAGATGGAACAGTGATGGCTGCAATGCCTTTGATCAAAGGTGCGTTCGATCGGGGCTGATGCAGTTCTAAACAACAATAACAGCAACACCAACAACAACTATAAAATATGTATTTCCAACAAACGCTCTAAGTGTATATTACCATATATTATTATTTCCTGGCCTGTATATCTTTTGTACGTGCTTATTGAAGAATAAAGAGCAATGGTGGGTGAAGAGCGAAAATCTTTATCAAATATATTTATTGCAAATATCCCGTATTTATAAATCAGGCTGAAATCTCTCTCTAACCAATATATATTTCCTTTATTATAACTTTAACAGAAATAATGCTCTGATCCACCTTCCATAACACATAATCATTGATAGCATAATATTATATAGAAACATATTGGAAGGGAAGCCTTTCACATTTCTTTCTAGAACAATGGTTGATGTTGTTGTTGTTGTTGTTGTTGGTGGTGGTGGTGGTGGTGTTTAGCCTCTGGCTAACGCTGGTTGAGCTGATATATGGAGCATAGTCATTCAGTTAGTCAGTTCGATCCTCATCAATCATTGGCTTTCTACAAAGCTCAGGTACGGCTCACAATGAAGTATTATTCTCACGTCTGGGGCAGACATATTAAAACGTGTCCAGAAAAGTCCCATTCAACTGACTGGACAAAAGTAACTCAAAGAAAAACTCCAGCCTCTAAACCACAAGAGCTTTGTCTCCTCTCTCAGCATTTTCTACCGATTCTATAATAGCCTTGGCTCCTCGGAACTGGTAACGCTCAAACATTCCCGACCCTTTTCTTTCTCCTCTCCTCGTTTTGCTTGCTGCGCATCCCTCACACACCACCCTAATCAATACACCCATTCCTTTTTCCCGGAATGTCACCCCAACCAGAATTCACTCACTGCCTATGTCTTTCTCACATAATTATTTTCTCCCGTAATTGCGCTGTCCTCGTTTCGAAAACTGATTAGTCCTAAATTTAGATTCTTCTCTTCTTGATAACGATTGATCTTCTTTATTCATTGAGTTACCTCCCTTGTTATTTATTATGTGTATAAGGCTATTACTTCTGGGATATACTTTAGTATATTTTACCTGAACGATAACAGCGAGCAGTTACGCAGGTGCAGTTACATTGATTATCAACATCAGAAGTGAAACCGGTGTGTAATAATTTATTTTAGGATTTGTAATAATGCATTTTGAAATAAACTTATTGTAATAATGCGGGTTTTTTTTAAATAATCAAATTAATTAAAATACAAAAGGAATTGTGCATTTTATTCTCTAATATATTTTCTTTATCTCGTGACTTGTAAGTTTTGCTGATAAATAGATAGATAGATAGATAGATAGATAGATAGATAGATAGATAGATAGATGGATGCATACACACATACGTACATACAATACACACACATACATATATGCATACATATAAATGTACACACACACACACACACATGCATGTGTATATGTATATTTCTGAGTGTGTACATAATTCTATGCGTGAATGTTATAAGCTGAATTGTTTACAGAAGAAGCCATATGTAAAATTTTCGGTACGTTTTTCTGTTAGAGCGTGTATATATGTTTCTGTGAGTGCATTTTCGCGAGCACAAATATTAAATAAATATGCATACACACATATCTATATTTACTCTATATATTTCCCTGAAAATATGTTTATATTATATTATTGTTTTCAAAACAGAAACATAATACAAATTTCATCCAATT
Organism: Octopus bimaculoides; assembly: GCF_001194135.2. Lineage (NCBI taxonomy): Eukaryota > Metazoa > Mollusca > Cephalopoda > Octopoda > Octopodidae > Octopus > Octopus bimaculoides. Next base: position 17,317,721 of record NC_068981.1, read on the forward strand.
TAGGATGGTATCATTGCTTTGTACATTCTCCATGAATACACATGGAATATTGCTTTACAAAATAGACTCGAGAGCTGATACTTGATAGCAGTAACAACGCCACCACCATCAACAACAACAGCAGCAACAATAATAATAATAATAATAATAATAATAATAATAATAATAATAATAATAATAATAATAATAACCACAGCAGTGAATGTAATAACTTCTGGAGTAGGGATTTCTTTTCACTCTTATTTTCCGACTCCTTAATATGGAATACGCGTATTGTAAGTATATATATTTGTATAT
>NC_068981.1:17318050-17321647 GCF_001194135.2 Octopus bimaculoides
ATATATATATATATAAATTCGCCGAAATATTTATTATATACATATGTATATGTGTATGTATGTGTGCTTATGTGTATAGCATTGTGTGCGTTTGTGTGTAATATATATAATGAGATATGGATACAAAGGTAGATTATGATAGATAAATAGATAGACAGAGAGATAGATAGATAGATAGATAGATAGATAGATAGATAGATAGATAGATAGATAGGTTACACTAAAGTGTCTTATTTATTGATTCGTAAATAAGGATCGATATAAAATTGGTGTATACTTGAGTGCATGTGCATGTATCATTATATACGCACCCGTGTGCGTGACGACTATGTTTCTTTGTTTTTCGTGTATTGATGTTCGTGTTTCTGCTTGAGTATGTGTGAATTCACGAATGTTTTCAATATAGACGTCCCAATTGTGAAATTTTTTCCACTATTTAACTGACAAATAGAACTGTATTCAAACGAGACATCGTTACATTTCTGGCAATGACCATCATGTATATAACATTCTAAAGTGAAACGTGTAAAGTGATTTATTTCAGCTGGAAATACAAATTACAGTTTAATGTAATTTAGCGAATAGGAAATATTTTTACATTTTCTAATATTTCTTTCATTAATAACATGCATAGGGTTCTCTGTTTCTATTGAAGCTTGTTTATTTGTTTATTACAGAAAATACCTTATTTTATTTTCCCGCCACCCGCCATTTTCTCTGCTACCTTTAGATTTGCTTTGGAACCAATTTAATAGAAAATTGATTTTGGTTTAGTTTTATTTTTCGGATGTTTTCTTTCCTTGTCATTTCCTATAACCATTTCGTTTTATTGTTTTTCTGTCTCTTTTCACTTTATTTTTACACTTGGCTGAACAAGAATAAATAAAGATCCTTCATATATATATATATATATATATATATATATATATATATTTATGAGCTTGTTATATTATGAAATCAATCCGGGATTTAAAGAATAATAAATTCTTTTTGACAACCGCTTCATTCATGGATACATTGTAACCGACTCGAGAAAAAAATTAAGACAGAAATCTTTTAAATAGTTCTTGTTGAGAACAGGAGAAAGTAGAAGAAATAAAGAATAAGTGTGATAAAAATGTGAATTTTGTTTTATATTTTTCCTTATAATATGTGTTTTCTGCAACACAAATAGCACATAGATTTCCCACTAAACCTGTAGCTCTTCACTCGGCGTTTTATATTTTTCTCCGGCGTTTCTTTGCAAAAATCAGATAAAATGAGCAGTTTACTTTCACGTAAGATGTTTTAGTGTCTTCCGTTTTTTCACTCATTATTTCTTTACATATTTTCATATTCAAATATTCAATTCTATTTTGTCTATTTATGTTCTATTCTTTTTTTTCATTTATGGAAACGTGTGGCAAGCAAGGAGATAAACCACATTAATTATTTTGAATTTTTCCTTGCTATTATTCAGTGCCAAATCTTTACGTTGAAATACACAACTATAACAAATTTAACATTCATTTTACTTATTTTTCGTTGTTAAAATCATTTCTCTTTTACTCGCAGCTATGTGTGTGTGCATGTGTGTACGTGTGTGCGTGCGTGCGTGTATGCGTGTATATATATATATATATATATATATATATATATACTCACATACACGCATACACGCACATGATATGTATATGCATATATACCACACGTACATATATATTAACATATATTCATATATATATATATATATATATATATATATATATATATATATATATATATATATATATATATATGTGTGTGTGTGTGTGTGTGTGTGTGTGTGTGTGTGTGTGTGTGTGTGTGTGTAAATGTGTGTATGTATATATACATATATATATAGACAGATATGTGTATATATAGATATACATACATTCACACATATATGTAATTTTACGTATGCATGTACATATACATGTTTACATTCATATATATATACATATTTATATATGTCTGTATGTATGTGTGTATGTATGTATATATGTATGTATATATATATGTATATATGTATGTATATACAATATGCATGCATTTATATATATATATATATATATATATAAACTTCGAAGTCTTCCTCTTTTTTAATAATTTCAACTCGCTGAAGTTTGAAGTAAATTTGTTCATCCTTAACAAAGAAATAGCTTTAAAGAAATAAAATTAAAATGAAATAAACTGAAATAAACCTTTAAAAGTTTGGTGTATATTGCTTCTTAAATAGTAGTTTAGAAAAATAAGAAAAGATACCGCAAGAATTACAGGATGGTTTATTTTTTATTTTTTTACGTACACCATTATATAGTGTCTGCGATTATAATATGTACAATATATTTATATATAGAACCTTCTTATAGAATCTACGGGAACATTGAATATATACTATATGTAAAAGCATTATTTAGCAGGTGAAAGTCTGTTGCATGATGTATTTAACTGTGTAAACGCATGTGATAATATTCAGTAGTTTAGTATTGAAGAGTGACAAAGATATTTATGATTGAAATCTGGTAGAAAGACGCAGTGAACAAGGTGAAATATATAGAAGGAAATATTACTTTGAAAGAGCAAAGGCCGTTATAGATCGGAAGAAAGAAAAAATGAGAAAGGACAAAGCACAGCAAGTGTAGAGTGGTATTAAGTAAAAATATTGCCTTTCAACCAGAAAAATGTCTTTTTTCTTCAATATCATGTATACGTGTGCATCCGGTTATCTACGTGCTTCTGTACGTGTGTGTGTGTGTGCGCGTGCGTGTATCTGTTATATCTCACTTCGTTTATGAGCAACACACTGTATTTGATGTATGGGCATTTGTCTGAATTTGGGCACATGTATGCCTTTTAGAGGATCTGCAACTGTTCAAACTTGAAATATTATAGCTATGTTACATCTGTGTTTTCAATACGATCATGATTGATTGTAAAATTATAAAATCTATCAAATGCATAGACTGAAAGGATTTTAGCTGTGTATTGTACATAAACAATGAAGGTTTATTGCTGAATGTTGTACTTTCTTACATGTTTTTGTGGCTTTGAATAGAAATCATTTTCTAAATTCTCATTAAAATGTATTTCGGATATTTTTAGATGTGAAGACGTAGAAAACATTGAGAAAAGCGGAGTATTTATGAGACCTGTAGAGAAAAGGAGAGGGTAAATGATGGTAGTTAGAGTAGAGTATGTCATCTTGTCGTTTTTGTTGTGGATAAAGATGAGAGTAGGTAGTAGATACAGAAATGAAAGAAAAATTGCTTTTAAAGAGGATGAGTAAATAAAGATCTAAGACTGTTGATAGTTTGACTCTGAAAGGGCTTAAATATGATGCATAATGCGAATGATAGGAAACTGCTAATCTAGATTAGTAACGCTAAATAAACTCCGTAACTAGGAAGGTTTAACACGAGATTTCAAAGCCGCATGATAGAAAATTGTTAATAAATAATAGTTTCTACCTACATTCTTAATATCCTTTCTACTATAGGCACAAGGCCTGAAATTTGGGGAGAAGGGGCAAGTCGATTACATCGACCCCAGTACTCAACTGGTACTTACCTACGTTCTTAATATCAGGGCTGATGT
>NC_068981.1:17322227-17329791 GCF_001194135.2 Octopus bimaculoides
ACCGCTAAGCATTTCGCCCGACGTGCTAACGTTTCTTTATTGCCCACAAGTGGCTAAACATAGAGGGGAAAAACAAGGACAGACAAAGGGATTAAGTCGATTACATCGATCTCAGTGCCTAACTGGTACTTAATTTATCGACCCTGAAAGGATGAAAGGTAAAGTCGACCTCAGCGGAATTTGAACTCAGAACGTAACGGCAGACGAAATACCGCTAAGCATTTCGCCCGGTGTGCTAACGTTTCTGCCAGATGGCCGCCTTAACCAACAACTGATATTGAAACTTCTGATAAATTAAGTACCAGTTGCGTATGGGGTCGATCTAAACGACTGGCCCCCTCCCCCAAAATTTCGGGCCTTGTGCCTAGAGTAGAAAAGAGAAACATTTAAAATACACAAGACAGCAAGCTGGAAGAATTGTTTAAATGTCGGAAAAAATGCTTCGAGCATTTCTTCCGACGTATTACGTTCTGAGTTCAAATATCACTGATGTCAACTTTGCCTTTCATCCTTTAGGGGGTCGATAAAGTAAGTACCAGTTGAGCACAGGAATCAGTGTAATGAGATACCCACTCCACCAAAATTTCCGACCTTGTACCAAAATTTGAAACCATTATAGAAAATGTCCAACATAACTTGCATAAACACCCAACGTCTGCTGTGGAAATACCAAACGTCTGTTGTTGAAACAACCAGCATCTGTTCCACAAATAAAAAGAAAAATTCCTGTTGCTGGAACCCCATGTATCTATAGTTAAAACACCTTTCATTATTATCTAAAACACCTAACGTCTGTAGCTGAAACTACCCAACATCTGTTGCTAAAACCACACAACATTTATTATTAAAACCACACAACATCTATTATTAAAAGTACCTACATTTCTTTTTTTCTTTTTTCATCAGTTCTTTCCTAAATTCACTTCACTTTTACTACAACACAAAACCAAATGTCCTCCCATATGTGTTTCAAATGTTATTAGCATGAAGGAAGCAGTCATGTGACTTACACTGTAAAAGGCTCTTTTATAGACACAGGAAAGTGTATTTCAACATAATAGGTAATTAACGATATTTATCGAAATTAAATAGTTATTAAGTATCGATTTTTCGATAAATACACCATTATATTTGAAATGATCGATCGAATGCTCTATACCGTGTTCATTCGATCACTCACTGTTTGTTTGAGATTTTAATAATTAACGAAATCGCTTTATTGTCAATGGAAGTTGGTAATTTTTTTTTTTTTTTTTTTTTTTTTTTTTTTTTATTTCTCTCGCGGAATTACAGAAAACTCCACTGAAATAGTCTGAAGAGTATCACACAGTTACCTGTTTCTATAAACTTAAACGACAATAATAATAACAACAATAACCACAACAACAATAGCAACAGAATTATAAGAATAATAACAGCCTCACCAAAAAAAAGTATCTTATTTTCCCGCGGCAGTTTCATTCATATCTAAATCAAATAAAAAGGCGGATGGGGGATTTTTATTCAAATATACTGTGAAATATTTAAAGCAGCGATAAGAATGACGACTGTACCTGCAATTGATAGTAGTAGTAGTAGTAGTAGTAGTAGTAGTAGTAGTAGTAGTAGTAGTACGAGCAGCAGCAGTAGTAGTAATAGTAGCAGTAGTAGCAGCAGCAGTAGTAGTAGTAGTAGTAGTAGTAGTAGTAGTAGTAGTAGTAGTAGTAGTAGTAGTAGTCACGGTTTTGGTGGTGGTAGTGGTCGTCGTCGTGGCAGTGGTGGTGGTACCATTATTTTAAAACATAATTGCTCATTAAAATATTCTTGCAATTATTACCGCTGCCTTTCACCTACTACTACTATTATTATGGATACTACTACTACCATTGCAGCCGCCGCCGCCGCCTCCGCCGCTGCTGCTGCTGCAAAAAGCGACCAAATGTCTCTGAAATCAAACACTATCGTCGTAGAAAACGAAGATGCTGGACAAAGAATTCCTAGTTACACTTAGACTAGGTAACGAAGGGGTTGTCATGAACAGGATGCCATTAATCAAACGTCTTACTTGATCAAGGTTGACATTCGGTGAGTGGGGGGGGGGGCTGCAGGTGAACCTGACACCGCCATTAACGTTCTTCAATAGTTTCACATCAACGGTTGCCGGAAAGACAAGTGCAGAGACAGAATTCCAGAGAACCAGCATCCTAAGGAAGACTATCTGAGCACAGCGATTCGTACAGGACATAGGGGATGGACACAGCGCGAGTAACGATATATGTTGGGACGAGCAAATGAGGAACTTTTGATTGAAGGTGTGGTGCAACGCCAACCATATCCATGAAGTCAGTTTATCGGTTTCATCCTCTCTTTTCTTCCTAATTGGAGTGGAGAGTATGCTTTTGGGGTAGTTGTTGCTTAATAGATTGTTACTGAGCTTGGTCATTTCTTCGTGGTGGGTATCACGATCGCTACTTATATTCATTGCTCGATGTTTTAGGCACTGACCAATCCCTCTCTTTACACTGTATGGCTGGTGGGAGATGAGGTTGAGGTATCGTCCAGCGAAGGTCGGCTTGCAATATACGGATGTCCTGAATCCATACTTGGTGCGTGTTATTAATACCTCCAGGAACGCTAGCCGATTGTCTTTTTCTTTTTTCCATTGTGAACTGTATGGGTGGCTTTATTGAGTTCACATGATCTACATCTTCTTGATGGGGCCAGAGTATGAAGGTGTCATCAACATATCGCAGCCATATTGGTTTTAGTGGTGTTGATCCTAAAGCGAAATTCTCAAAGTATTCCATGTATATATTGGCTATTATCGGTGATAGTGGCGAACCCATAGCTAAACCCTCTTCTTGTCGATATATATCAGTGTCCATACTAAGCAGTCAGAGTGTAGATATGAACAGCATATGGGAACCGGTATTAAGGAAGGATAGAATATTAAATTTATAAGTCCTAAAATTCACTTCATAATTTCCCACAGGCATATGGCGTAGTGGTTAAGAGCGCGGGATACTAACCACAAGATTCCAAGTTCGATTCCAGGTAGTGACCTGAATAATAATAATAATAATAATAATAACAACAACAACAACATCGAAAAATACCTTAGGAATGAGAACCCAGGTTCGAAATTTCCCCCAAGACACCTGATGAAGGCAAGAGGGTACATAAGCCGAAACTATGTATTAACAAGGAACGCCTCTAGGAATAATCGAGGAACTCCACTATCCAAGAGTTCCCTGAAACCCTAGGAGCAAGTGCCCTCTCCAATTCTTTGTCTCCGATTCACAGGTCTACACTCAGAGAAGTACCGTCCACTCTTGCCATTTTAGCAACTTTCACCTACCTTTCAATAAACTCACTCGAGGACAGCACTTCCCTCTCCACTCTCAATTTCCTTTTCAAGTGAAACTTGAAAAAGTCAATGAGAGCTCTACCAAAGAGGAATGTATCTGTCCTCATGCCTCTCAGCCTTGTCCACCAAACAAGGTTTTTCGCCAAAACCACCGGGCAAAGGAAAACTGCCTTGCCTGCTCGATTGAAGGAGGGCGGCAATGCGATCATCACTACAGACTTGGCCGACAGACGGATCCGTCCCACATGTGACAGCAGCTGTTCGACATAACCCCACAAATCAGCAATACCCCGACAATGAACGAGGGCCTACAGAACGGTTTCGTGATTCTGCACGCACCTCAGACAAATCCGTATGACAGCACATCCGTGCCTGTAGAGTTTATTATGAACAGGCAGCGCTCCCCGGCAACACTGCTAGGCCAAAGACATCTGGAAATTATCCTTGATAGTTCCCGACTGGAAGTCCTCCAGAACAAACTAGTAAGTTCGTTCTCATCGGCGCCGAGTGTCCCCACCCACCGAGAACATCGTCACACTTCACCCCCGCTATTCCTCTGTTTAACTATGGTTTGTTGCTATTGTTGTTCTTCTTCTTGTTATTATTATTATTATTATTATTATTATTATTATTATTATTATTGACGTCGCAAAGAATACAATATCGTGAGGTTGTTGATTGAAGATACTGTGTCTACCGGGGGTTTGTATTGTTTGTCAAGTCACAAGTACCTCAGGCAGACAGACAGTACTTTACGCAATATTCGTGCAGTTCCAAGTAATGCCGACTTTTGCAATACATCTTGATTGTAGGGTATTTCTAAGGTTTTCAGATTTTTTTTTTCAGATTGGGTGGTATTGAAACCAATGCTCCTATGACAATAGGCTTAACTTTTATGTTCGACTCTCGTAGCCGCCACATCTTAGCGATCTCAGTTCTCGGGTCTCCATATTTATTAACTTTTTCTCTTTCTTTCATGATGATATGTTGATCTCCTGGTACTGCTACGTCGATTATTAGGCACTCTTGTTTGTCCCTCCTATCATTATTAAGGCGGCGAGCTGGCAGAAACGTTAGCACGCCGAGCGAAATGCTTAGCGGCGTTCCGTCCGTCTTTAAGTTCTGAGTTCAAATTCTGCCGATGTCGACTTTGCCTTTCATCCTTTCGGGGTCGATAAATTTAGTACCAGTTGCGTACCGGGATCGATTTAATCTATTGGTCCCCTCCTCCAAATTTCGGGCCTTGTACGTATAGTAGAAAGGGTGATTATTATTATTATTATTATTATTATCATTATTATTAAATTCAAATTACGATGAACGTAAACAAAGAAACGAAGTTTGCTTTTAGAAGCGTTGAGATGTCTTAGAAAGTTAAAGAAGTGGTCTTAAATTCTCAAACGCAGAATAATGCTAATAATATAGCCTGAACAGGAGAAGCTACCCCTATTTTGCAGAAAAAAGTGTTGGTGGCCAGCTATGAGACCCTATTATTATCATTATTATCATCATCATCATCATCATCATTATTATTGTTTTTATTATTATTATTATTACTATCATTATTATTTATGAAATCGTTATTCTCATCTAAATTGTTAATATTTCACTCTACATTTAATTCATGTTGGTGGTATTTATGTTAGAATGAAGTGGAAGCGCAGTCAGTGATATAGAAAAAGATGAAATGGTGAAAGCTGACACGCCTTTGATCAAAGATCTGATTGTTCAACGGTTGACCTGGGCTAAACAGCAACACCATTTTCTACTACTACTAATACACGTATGCATACATGTGTGCGTGCTGCATTTTACATATTATTCTTCTAGGATTCTTAATAGTACATTCGAACTCCATTATATATTATCTGAGTTATGATCAGGCAATTTCCTTTTCTATATTCTCAATTGACAAACTTTAATATTCAAGGAAGAAGTATCGATAATCACAAATTATAAAATGAATATGAACAGTATGAATGAAGTAAAATGCCTCGGGGAGGCATTCTGCATACTAAATATGAATGCAGTAGGGGCCCCATTTAGATATAATATAATGAAATGAAAAACTTCGATCACGTGCACTCAACAAGAAAGGGAAACAACTACAGTAAAATCGTTTAATAGTAATTGTATTCAGTATGCAGAACGCTCACTTGATGCATTTTCCATCATCTTCGTGTGTGTGTGTGTGTGTGCTTTGCCAACATTCGCATATGACTGAAATATGTCTATTGCTACTAACATTTAACTTTAAAAATCAGGTTTGTTTCATTATGTATATCATTCAAAACTTTCGATCAACTGAACTAACTAGATTGATCTCCCTTGCTTGTTGTATAAATACCACACGCAAGTAAGTTTTACCTATTAATCGCATGAATAATCTTCGTTGACCGAAGTTTTTCAGCCCACTATATCATAATGTAAAATCCCTGCCATTTGTTTATTTAAGATACAGAGCGTTCCCCAGTGATATTTTCCCCCAGCTGTATGATTGATATTTATAATCAGTCTCACACTATTCTTTCTATTTCTTTATATATTAATAACACTTAAGTCTTAAGTAGTATCTTTCGCCTGAAAGGCTTTAGTAAGACTGAAATATCCCCCAATGCTTTCACCAGTCGGTTTAAAGACCAGATCCACCCCCAAAATTCCTTGTCTATATTGTCCAACAATTTCGATCAATCGATTTTAATGGAATTATCTGTCTCGATTGTTGTTTTAATATTTCAAGAGCAACAAGGGGGTTTTGTCGACTACATCTTTGCATAATCTCAGTTAATCAAAATTTTTACCACCTTCTACATTATGTCTGCGAGATCTACTCGAATTTTTAAGAAGATTTGCTTTCAGTGTTGAAACACCGTTATTTAAACTTGAAACATGAAAACTGTGAATCTGATTTCATTTCAATACTTTCATTGTAGAATTGATGAAAAGAATTTAAAGAAAAAATTAATCTTAACGCTTTCGTTATATTAACGATTACTTAACAAAATCATACGATTTGATAGTTTCAGTAAAGTTTTCACGAAAATAAATTTATGACTGAACATTTCTAACTTAGAAATTGTCTGCCAAGTGTGTGCACTTACTTCCCAGTATTTCTCTGTCTTCATATCTAGCACCCCCTCTATCCATCTTTTCTTTGCTTATTTCAGATTTCTGTTTATTTCAGAGATTTAACACAACAAATAACTTCCAAGTATGATTGAATCTTGTGCTTGTGGTCTAGAAACCAACTTTTTCGACCTCTTTAAAGCAGAATCACACGAAGGTGAGTGTGTTCTGTATTCAGATGGACGATGTTTTATATGTCTGATCAATATACTTTCGTCGAATTAAAAACTGAATTAGTCTTTGAATGCATTTAGGAAACGTGACCAGTTCTAAAGAAAGAATGTTGGTTTTAAAAATAGGCAAGATGTTAAGATTGTATATTCTGTGAGGCAGAGAAGTCAACGATTCCAATCAACGCAGTAAATAGAAAATCTTTAAATTAATCCATCTTTTGTTTCCTTGTTTGCTTATGCATTAGTTTATTCAATTCTGCCGTTCCCCCCGGGGGGCAGTGATGGAAGCACGCCTCTTTTGTTCGATTACTGTTGAACAAGCTCCAGGACATGTGCAGTAATGATTACATCAGAAACACAACTACAACAAATTGATTTGATTAAACAAAGACAAGAGAGAAGTCATTATACTATGACTAAGTACATATCTATTGTCTGTCTCATTATATAGTATTATTATTATTATTATTATTGTTTAATGTTATATTGCCATGTTCTCATAGGTTGCGACAAAGTATATAACCATAGTTTGTATTTAAGTAAGGGTGGTACATTAGCAGATTCGTTTTAGCGTAAACAAAACACATTGTGACATTTAAAGGATTTTACTTAATAAGTTCAAATCCCATCGAGGTCGAGGTTGCTTCTCATTCGTCCTAGGTTGATAAAATAGTACCAGTCGAATACTGGGAATCGATATATTCCCCCAAAGTGATTAACAAGCTTGGTCATTCGTTAATGGAAGGTAGCTCTGATCACCGAAAGACCAATGATTGATTTTATTTACCCGGACAAGGGATTAGGTTGATAAGTAGTAGTAGTAATAGTAGTAGTAGTAGTAGTACTAGTAAGAGGAGGAGGAGGAGGGGGGGGCACAACAAGTGCATGATTTTGGTTTGTATTGTAGGAAATATATATA
>NC_068981.1:17329950-17333898 GCF_001194135.2 Octopus bimaculoides
TATATTCATAGTTTGTTTCACAAGTTAGTCTGGAAGTGAAGGTTTGGTCTCTTTGTAGGATTTACGAGAAATCGGCTGTTATAGTGCGACTGAAAAGCTGATATTTATAATCGCTGAAATATATAAAGCTTCCAAATAATACCTGGTGTTATGAAATTCTGTAAAAAAACAAAATTAATAATTCGCGCGAACCAACATAAGCCTTTAGCATCAGTCACAGCTTTCATACGTTGAGGGAGTGACTCGTATAGGTTATGAACGGTTGTTGTGGGAATTTTGAGCAATTTTTCAAGTAAAATTTACTTTAGCTCTTTCAGAGACGGTGGTTGATGGAAGCGGCTCTCCACCTGCGGTTCCAAAATGCACCATAAATGTTCTATTATATTGAGATCCAGTTATTGTGCGAGCCAATCCAAGTGATCTACTTTACCTTTGTGTATTTCATACCAATTTTGGACAATATTAGCCGTGTGAACTGGTGCATTATCGTCCTGTTGGCGCTACCAACAGGGAAGAATGTTTATATCATAAGATGAACCTGATCAGCTAAAATAAACAAATAATCTGCCATGTAGGACAGCTAAGGGACCAAGAGAATTTCGTGATATTGTTGTCCAAATCATTACAGAGCCACCTCGATGCTTCACCGTTGAGGCCCAACATTTCAAAGATGAAGGATTCTCTACGATTTTTCCATGCATAAACTCACCTCAAAATGGGTAAAAAATATGAATGATAATTCATCATAGAAGACAACATTGAGACATCGAACCACTGACCCCTTCTGATAGCCAAAACACCGTTTTTCTGCTAATCAACGTTGATAGGAGACAGATGTTTAACAGTTATAGTCCCCCCGCATGGTATCCAGCTTTATGGAGTTCACAATGAAAGACTTTGGTTCGTGTAGTGTTGTCAAGTTGATGGTTTAGCTCTACTGTCACTTTTGCTGCCATAGTTTGATGAGTTTAGACACAAGACGTTTCACTATTCGGCACTTCCTCTCAGAGAGATTTGTCTTCCGTCTAGAATTATGTTTATTGTCAGAGATAGTTTTAAACTTGGTATTAGAATTCAGAGATAATTCTAAGCATTGAACCTCTCGAAACATTAAGCAATACATCAATTTTAGTGACTGTTGCTCCTGCCATCCACGCTCCAATAATTTATTTTCTTTGGAAATCAGATAGTTCACGCATTTTGACTTTAAGTATAAATATCTGTAGAAAGAAAAGGAAATGGCTATATCATGAAGTACAAGGTATCCATAATGCATATGAACACATATACAAACTACAACAGTTTTGAATTTGTCATATTGCCAACAGAAAAAAAGTAGTTTAATAACAAGAGGTGCTTCCATCATTTTGTCCAACTCTTATAGGTATTAGTATTCTTTCTTCAATCAAGGAAATTTCAATTAACAGAATTTGTTCATGTCACTTAGTACATCACCCTTACTTTATTTGTACGCAGTAAATTAAGAAATGGCTGGTAACGTTTGTTGAGTTTAAATTGAATTGTACTCAGTAGACTTTATGAGAATGCAATTTAACATTTATTGTTGTTTATCATGTCAGGATGGTCTGGCAGTAAGCAATGCTAGCGTTCCAAACAATAGGTTATATGGAAAGTTATATTTTGAAGAGGCGGTGAGATGGGAGAAAAGTTAGCACACCGGGTAAATGCTTAGCGGTAGTTCGTCCATCCTTACGTTCTGAGTTCAAATTCCGCAGATGCCGAGTTTGCCTTTCATCCTTTCGGGGTCGATAAAATAGGTATTAGTTGAACAGTGAAGTCGATTGTAACCGGCTTAACTACTCCTGGGCAAGAGTATAAGAAAACTGCACCTTTCTGCCAAACTATGTCGAGCCAGTGTGGCAGAGTAAGCTCATCAAACCTGTTGGGTCTTTTATGGAGAGAACATGCTGAGCCCTTCGTCCTGCAGTGGACTGAAAATAGGTGACCTAATCCAACCCAATATTTTGAAAATTTTCACCCCCTAAAAGAAGATCACTCAATTATTGTGATGTTATTGGAAGTGACTCACAACTTAAAATAGGGTCTCTACGAAAGCTAACGACAGAACATTGTTAGATGCATATTGATTCTGGCAGCTTGAGGAAGAAAGATCGTCTGTTCTAAAGTTCATGCGTCGGCTAATGATGTGAAACTTCTCTGCAAGACAAAGATCGCGGTATTTTTATTCGTTCCTAAGCGTTGATTCTTTGTCTATTGTTGTTTGTATAATTTCATAGCGCTTCACGTGCCCTCATACCTGAAGGCTCACTGAAAGCTGAGGAATCAATCCTTTCCAATGCAAATTCTTTCAGGTTATTGTAGCGTAAATTTATCTCTATATACGATTACTTCACTGAAGAATTTGTGCAGAGGGATCAGATTTTCTTCTTGTAGTTTGTTAGATTTCCGAAGTTTACTTCGTATACTACGATCATTATATAACACTAATTGTAGGCCTCGAATTTAGTGGAGAATATAATCAATTACATCTCGCCAGCACTTGACTCTGGGAGGGTGAAAGGTGAAATTTGAATTCAGAATTCAAAGAATTTTAACCACTATCACAAGGTATTTTGTCCAATGTCTCAATGATTCTGCCAACCCACGCTTTTGCAGACAGTATATTGCCATCAAAGTCAACAAGTTGCCCATGAAATTATCACAGATCTCTATAGTGCCCTCTAAAGAAATTGTCAGTGTTATGCAATCTGATTTGTGTTGCGTGTGATTTTAGAGCGTTCTTGAATCCTCCCGTAGATTTACTTTAAGACTAATAGACTCCATCTTACTCAAGATAGATCAAAAGAGGATAGTCTTCAATGTTCTGCTAGCGTATTAGGATATTCAACAACGGATGTGATTACCTGGTGAGAGGTGTGGGATTGTCGATGGACGACAAATAAGAAGTGTAGGATGACGTCATCTGATCACTGTGTGATGAATGTTCACAGAACTGAAAGCAAGCTGCTGCTGCTGTTGTTTCTGTTGTTGTTGTTGTTGTTGTTGTTGTTGTTGTTGTTGTTGTACTTCAGTTCAGCTCTGACCCAGCATACCTATGATCAGTGGTGTTGAAAATATTTCGTATCCGAGAACTACATTATTCATTGTGTCCTTCCGTTTGCCACCATAGAATGTGATTCAAGGGAGATTTCGCTGCTATTTCAAATGAATGGAGGTTGTGGCTCACGCAAAGCTAACTTCAAACTTTACAGCACTCTTGAGGTACACCCAACATTAACAGGATAAAGGTTGGAGAGACCCTTTCCTTTCGACATACACTATTATAAAACTCCAAACCAGTCGTGATAATCTTTTCTCTTAGTATATCTAGGATAGTAAGTGTTATCTGAGAAAATTTATTTGATGATTTTTAGCAAGCAGGATTACTGTGTTCAGGCTCTTCGTAGGCTCGTTTTCAGATGGATAGATCCCATATGAGGGTTAGCTTTGCAAGCTGATCATCCTAGCAAAGACTGTTAAAACAGTTGTCGATGTCATGAACAATAAGATTCCATCCATTGAAGTTTTGTTTCTCTCTTTGTCTATCTCTCTCCTCTCTCTATATATTATTCTTCTAGCAGTGGTGATCATAAATATATCGAACAATAACATAAACAAAATATTAAGCTGTAAAATAGGAAAGGATAAAACAATAAATATGGTATGAAACATTGCAAAATAGACTTCAGGAAAAGGAAAACACAAAGTTTGAGATGACTACCACAAATATCTGATGAGACTGAGTAGACAAGGCATCCATTTTATAAAATATTACATTTATCTACACACATGCATATTCATATAAAATAGATAAATTATACAGAAAAATATGTGTGTATGTATATATATATATGTGTGTGTGTGTGTGAATGTATATATATATATATATATATATATATATATATATATATATATATATATATATAT
>NC_068981.1:17334178-17335332 GCF_001194135.2 Octopus bimaculoides
ATATGTAGAGGTATATATCTGTGTGTACGATCATATATATGTATGTGTGTATATACACATATGTATATGTACATATGCATGTATACATACATGTATGTATATATATGTATATATATATACATATAAATGTAAGTTTATGTGTGCTCATCTATAAATATGCGCGTGCGTAGATACACGTATATTTATATATGCATATATCATTTATATACATACGTACATACATACATACATACATACATACATACATACATACATACATACATACATACATATATAAACATATAAACACACTGCTATGTACGAATATATATGCATATACATATATCCATATATATTCTTATACATAAATATGTACGCATACATATTACTTCTATGTTTGTATATGTATTTATATGTGCTTCCAAACATCTTGGATCATTAATAAAATGATATACTATATTTGTATATAAACCACAATTATAGCAGCGATGCACTATTATAAATCACACAAAGTAAAACGAAACCACATACATCTCCAAACCCCGACCAATTCCGACTCTGCCATGTTCCAGCCCGAGCTCCGTCTGTAAATTTATTGGCAATAAATTCTGACATTGCTTTTCCTATGCATTGCGTCACTGCTTTCAATCAACCGCCGTTGCTATTGGAGACCATTCTTTTAAAGGAACCATTAATACTATTGAAGTCAATCACAAAATAGTATATATAGATATCTATATTGCCTTTCTTCGAAAATGTTCTCTCCTAATTTCTTCGCCAATTCTGGCAATTGGTGGTCATGTGATACTGCGAATGTATCTTAGCCCTCTAACGGTAGACTAACACTGGTCAATAAACAGGAAGACATGGACGTTTCATGACTAGAATAAAGAAGAACAATTAATTATTGAACACGTGATATAGAATTGAGAGCATCCGAGTGACCTGTTATGTCTTTATTACAACCGGACGTTCTTCAACTGACCAACTTTATATGCGTATACACATGTGCCTATATATATGTTTGCGTGTATGTGTGTGTAAGCATGCATATATATATATATATATATATATATATATATAGAGAGAGAGAGAGAGAGAGAGAGAGAGACAGAGGCAGATGTATATACGTACATATATATATAGGAGAATGTACGAAAAAACAACAACAGACG
>NC_068981.1:17335868-17336330 GCF_001194135.2 Octopus bimaculoides
GGATAGAAAGAGAGGAAGAGAGGAGAGAGTGTGGGTATAAGAGAGGAGAGAGTGTGAGTATAAGAGAGGGAAGGTGGATGTGAGAGGGGGGAAGGTGGGTATGGGGGGAGAAAGAGAGGAAGAGAAAGAGAGTGGGAGAGAAGAGAGTGAGAGAGAAGGGAAAGAGAGAAGAGAGTGAGAGAGTAAGGGTGAGAGAGTAAGAGTGTAGAGAGTAAGAGTGAGAGAGAGTGAGAGAGAGGGAAAGAGTGAAGAGAGTGAGAGTGAGAGAGTAAGGGTGAGAAAGTAAGAGTGTAGAGAGTAAGAGTGAGAGAGGGGGAGTACGAGAGAAGAGAGTGAGAGAGAGTAAGAAAGAGGAGAGAAAGGGTAGGGCTGGTAGGAGGGAGGGTGGGGAGAGAGGCAGGAGGAGGGGGTTAGATGAAGAGGGGAGGGGAGTTGAGCCCATGTGGCGCAAAGGAGCGAAGA
>NC_068981.1:17336340-17341397 GCF_001194135.2 Octopus bimaculoides
AGGGCTGGTAGGAGGGAGGGTGGGGAGAGAGGCAGGAGGAGGGGGTTAGATGAAGAGGGGAGGGGAGTTGAGCCCATGTGGCGCAAAGGAGCGAAGAGAGAAGATTAATCCCTGTTCACGGCGCAAACGGGAGTCCGGATGGCCCCTGTGCATGGACAATCCAAACACGGACAGGTGTTGCTGATGTATGTATGTATGTATGTATGTACGTACGTATGTATGTATGTATATGTGTGTGCGTGTGTGTGTGAGAGAGAAAGAGAGAGAGAGAGAGAGAGATGCACTCGTCTGGCAAAAGACTGTGACGGAAGTAAAAGAATTACAGCGTGAAAGACAAAGATTAGCCATTCAAAACACAAAGGCTGTTCACTTGAAACTTTATTTAAGAAGGGTTCTGTAATTTATGCTCCTGTTTCAGTAATTATAAAGGGACAGTAAGCAAGGTCTCACTCTACCTTGACTCATGCAGCCATTCACTCCTCCTCACTCAGTCCATCTCTCTCTCTCTCTCTCCATTTCTTTTCCCCTCACTTCTCTCTCCCTTACCCTCCACCCTCTCACTTCTCTCTTCTCTGTCTTTTCTCTCTTTCACTTTCTCCCCTTCTATTTTCCCTCTGCTTCCTCTCCCTCTCTCTCTATCTATCTGTCTATCTATCTATCGCTTCCCTCTTTCATTCCCTCTTCCCTTTCCGTCTTTACTCTCTAATTTTTCCTCTATCACCTTTATTTTCTTTCTGCCTTATACCCTCTCTCTTGTTCACTTCTTTTACTGTTCTTTTTACACCCTCTCTACCTTTATCTCTCTCTCTCTCTCTCTCTCTCTCTCTCTCTCTCTCTCTCTCTCTCTCTCTCTCTCCCTCTCCCTATTAATCACCCCTGCGAGAGATTTGAACTTACAACGTAGAAGTACATAGCCAAATACCACATGTGTTCTGTTCACCAAGTTACAGATTCACTTCATTCTTAGTTTGAAATCTTCAGAGCTTGGAGGTTGGGGAAAATATCAAGGTAGGTACGTTTAGAAAAGTAAGCAGCCAGACGTTTTTTTCAAAAAGGCCTCTCAATACTGATTGCAAAGTTTGACACAAGGTTAGCAATTTCGGGAATGGGGATAACTCAATTACTCCATTTCACAACTGGTACTTATTTTATCGACCCCGAAAAGATGAAAAGTAAAATGAACCTCGGTGATATTTGAACTCAGAACATAAAGATAAACGAAATGCCGCTCCGCATTTTGACCGGCGTGCTGACGATTCTGCCAGCTCGAAGTCTAACATAGGCCTTTGAATACTAAGAGAGGAATTCACAGTCTTTTCGTTGTTCTTTATTGGTAATCAAGTTTGAAATTCTGATTTGAAATCTGCTGCATTGTAATTGTTCTTCTCTATGTCCAGAATCGATTAGCTGAAACGATTGAGCTGACAACGTATAAAGCAGAAATAAATTGCTTCAAAATCCTTTTCAGAACCTCTTTTATCATTCCGGACAGTGGTCTTGAGAGAAGAAATAGGATTTCAAACCAGAAAAAAATAAATAAATAATTCTTTCCAGTGCTTGTATCATTAACAAAAATCTGGCATTACCAAATTGTAATAGCTGTTGGAATTCCCGTCTGATAAAATCACAAAATTGTTTTAACTGTGTTACACAAACTGTGTATATATGAAAGTGTTTGAAAACTTTTTGCAATAAATGGTTCAATATCAACCGGGAATAGATCAATAGTTGTTGGGAATAGATCAATAGTTGATAAGTTGTCGCTGGGCGAGCTGAATCGTCCAATTTCTTGCAATTTCCTTATTTAACGTGCGAACAGGACCTTTCACAGAATTCTATTGTTTCTCCCAGCCGAGAAAAATCCTTGTCACTTGGCTTAATAGAAGTTATCTGGTTTTCAATTACCCTCAATTTTTTACGTCGGAATAACTCCGAAAACTTGGTGTTTGCGTTTAACTGAAGCAATTTGCTTTAGTTTAAATTCCTGGTCAGGTTTCTCTTACTGGTTTTTCTGTCAACAGTTGTACACAATATATGTGCACCATAGCCAATGCTAGCAATGTATCAACTCAATATGGTTGTTAATTGATTACATGAGTTATTCTGTCATTTTTGTTCTGTGCCACCAAAATTTGTGCAACAGTTGTCTCCACAAAATCTGAAAACTTTTGTCCAACAATCCATCTTTGTCAGTAACTGAAAGTCAGAGGTTAATCAGGATTACTCAGCATTTCGGCCATCTTCCTAGAATACTGTCCATATTCAAGTATTTAAGATATTGCTGTTGAATAATGCAGGGTATCATTTTGGCAACTTTTCTTTCGAAGCATCCATAGTAATTTACTCCTGTTATGTTTTTCGCAAACTCACATTTTCTCTGCGAGAGACGAAACTTATACTCAAAATACTTTGAGATCAATTTTAGTAAACAGTTGGATGTTCTGAAACTCCAATTATGAGAAACAGTATGAAAAACGAAGGTGGCTTCTTTACTAGTAACAAGAAACTCTTAACAAGTTATTTCTTATTTCTTTATTGCTCACATGGGGCTAAACATAGAGGGGACAAACAAGGACAGACAAAGGGATTAAGTCGAATATATCGACCCCAGTGCGTAACTGGTACTTAATTTATCGACCACGAAAGGATGAAAGGCAAAGTCGACCTCGGCAGAATTTGAACTCAGAACGTAAAGGCAGACGAAATACCTATTTCTTTACTGCCCACAAGGGGTTATACACAGAGGGGACAAACAAGGACAGACGAACGGATTAAGTCGATTACATCGACCCCAGTGCGTAACTGGTACTTAATTTATAGACCCCGAAAGGATGAAAGGGAAAGTCGACCTCGGCGGAATTTGAACTCAGAACGTAACGGCAGACGAAATACCGTTAAGCATTTCGCTCGGCGTGCTAACGTTTCTTCCAGCTCGCTGCCCTAAGTTCTTTCTGACTTTTAAAAAAGTATTTAAACGTGATAAAATAGCAATGAGATTCGTTTTAATACTTTTTTGATAGCAAAAAAGAATCCATTCACCTACCACTATGCACTCTGCAAAACAGTATTTCCATTTTACGTTCCTCACAAAGCTTTCTTGCAAAAGGGTAAATCTTCTTAAGTTCTTTCCTTATAAAAACACTCATTTCGATATTTTTAAAAATAAATCAAAACATTTTTAATGAATTAATATCAGAGATAAAGTGAAATATAAAATATGATATATCACAATTGAGTTATGTACTGGCATGTAAAACTGGAACGCCATGACTCCAGAACAAATGTACAGAAATTTACGTTGAAAGAAAAATATGTAGCTCACGTCAGTAATGAAATATGGTACGTTAAATTGTCTCTGAAGCAACGGAAAAAGTTTATTGTTACTCAATTCAAATGTCCGTGCTTACAGCATGTGCGTGCAAAGCAAAAGATATCAATTGTGATTACTCACAGAAGAGCAAGTGTATGTTTCTATAAATGAGTTTAGTTGTCGAAAATCCAACAGTTTTGTGTAACTATCTTAGCTTAGTTGAGATAAAATGAAAGAAAGACAAAAGTACTAAAAGAGTTAGAAAAGATATATCTGTTAGTTCTTGACGTTGACATGTAGGAAGATACTCAAGCAGCTTTGATAAGTTGTCGCTGGGCGAGCTGAATCGCCCAATTTTTTGCAATTTCCTTATTTAACGTGCGAACAGGACCTTTCAGAGAATTCTATTGTTTCTCCCAGCCCGAGGAAAATCCTTGTCACTTGGCTTAATAGGAGTTATCCGGTTTTCAATTACCATCAGTTTTTTTACGTCGGAATAGTTCCGAAAATTTGATGTTTGCGTTTGTCTGAAGCAATTTGCTATAGTTTAAATTCCTGGTGAGGTTTCTCTTACTGATTTTTCTGTCAACAAGGATGAAAATCATAAAAGGCAGCATTTTACAAGATTTTTGAAGAATTAGGACAGAATTTCAAATTCACCACGTCCCTAAACAAAGACAATACTGGCCAAGCCGAAATGTATGGTAAAACTACGGGTTCAGTCCCACTGAGTGGCACCTTGGGCAAGTGTCTTCTACTATAGCCTCGGGCAGACCAAAGCCTTGTGGGTGGATTTGGTAGTCGGAAACTGAAAGAAGCCCGTCGAATATATGTATATGTGTATATATGTTTGTGTGTGTGTGTGTGTGTGTGTGTGTGTGTGTGTGTATGTGTGTGTGTGTATGTGTGTGTGTGCGTGTGTGTTTGTGTGTCTGTGTTTGTCCCCCCAACATCGCTTGACAACCGATGTTGGTGAGTTTACGTCCCCGTAACTTAGTGGTTCGGCAAAATAGACCGATAGAATAAGTACTAAGCTTACAAAGAATAAGTCCTGGGGTCGATTTGCTCGACTAAAGGCAGTGCTCCAGCATGGCCGCAGTCAAATAACTGAAACAAGTAAAAGAGTATGTAGACTAGGGCAACGTGAAATGAAGTGTTTTCTCAAGAGTACAACGCATCGCCCTGTCCTATATATATATATAGGTGCAAATTATTATACATATATATACATAGTTAATTAACCATAATCACATTTCTCAAAGTTGGTAAATTCAATGCAAAGACTTTTGAATTTTACTCTTTATAATGGATAGAATCACGTGCACGTTTTCACTGGCTGGAGACAACTAGCACGAAATTCTGTTCGATTATAATAATATCGGTAATTTGTACTGATGAGAAATAGATACTTTAATTTGGAAGTATTGATTTTGAAACTATAGTCTACAGATAACCGAGGTATTTATAATTTTCACTGGTCTCGCCCGCCTGTTTTTGCTCCGCTGAATCTTTCTTTGAGAATTTTTTAAGTGATCTTTTTCTAGCACATTAACAGACCACTTAGTGGTCTCTTTTATATGCATAAGTACTATAATCCTTTTAGGATCTCGGAAATTTCTTTCTGAACCTTCTGATTCTTTTAATGTGCTGGTTTCCGGGTATTAAATTGATATTAATTAATATCAAATTTTTACCCTATTATGTCAATTATATATATATATATATATATATATATGTATATATATAT
>NC_068981.1:17343552-17345482 GCF_001194135.2 Octopus bimaculoides
CACTACTTATATTTATACTACTACTACCACTACTACTACCATCACTACTACTATTATTACTACTACAAGTACAGTTATTATTATTATTATTATTATCATCATCATTATTATTTAAACAAATCAGAAATGCCTCTGTTTAACCGGAATCTCGCTCAAAGGCTTGATTAGACTCACAAGAGATGTTGCATCTCTTTTACTAAGCAAAACTTACATACATATTTACATACACATATACATTCATACATATACACAGACATTCATATATACACACATACATACATACATACATACATACATACATACATACATACATACATACATACATACATAAACAGGCTGGATGTTGTTGCTTGGGATAAACAAGAAAAAGTATGTACCGTCATAGAGGTCAGATGTCTTGCTGATTTGAATATCTCTTTGAAAATCAAAAAGAAAGAGGATAATTATGGATAACCGCTGTGAAACCTGCAGCTTCTGTATCCAGATTATGAATTTACATTTATACGAATAGTAACTGCTGCACTTGGTTTTGTGAGTAAATGCCTAAGTGACAACATGCATAAGCTAGAGTTTTCAGAAAAAGAAGTGAACCAATTCGGACATTACAAATATAATCTGGAAGTGGCACAGTAAAAATATGCAAGACTTTTCTCAAGTTAAAAAGGTGACTTTGTTTTTGTAACCTACATTCCACTGATAGAACTATTTTTTGTTAGAAACGAGCTCCTTTCACGCAGGAAAAATCTAAATATTTAAATAATTGACACAGGAGTGGCTATGTGGTAAGTAGCTTGCTTACCAACCACATGGTTCCGGGTTCATTCCCACTGCGTGTCTTCTACTATAGCCTCGGGCCGACCAAAGCCTCGTGAGTGGATTTGGTAGACGGAAACTGAAAGAAGCCGGTCGTATATATATATATATATATATATATATATATATATATATATATATATATATATATGTATGTATGTGTGTGTATATGTTTGTGTGTGTGTGTTTGTCTCCTCAACATCGCTTGACAACCGATGCTGGTGCGTTTATGTCCCCCGTAACTTAGCGGTTCGGCAAAAGGCACCGATAGAATAAGTACTAGGCTTCCAAAGAATAAGTCCTGGGGTCGATTAGCTCGATTAAAAAGGCGGTGCTCCAGCATGGCCACAGTCAAATGACTGAAACAAGTAAAAGAGCAAAAGAGTATTGATATCTCTCTATTTAGACTTCTCCACACAATGGGTGTTACATATACTTTTGCATCGATGAAACTATATCAAAGATGCTACGAACGGAAAGAAAGTAACCAAAGCATATTCGACAAAAGAAAAAATATGACAGCTGGAGCTTTTCTCGAGCAATAATTTTCTCTAACAATACTGCAACTAACGTTCAGGATGCTTAGCTGTAGCGTAAACCCGAAAGGTCCTAACATTAGCAGCACACTTCCACAGTAATGAGTCGTGGCAGACTCATTACTTAGAAGAAGAGAGTGACTGCTGACAGCTTTTGAGTGCAGTTTGACATCAGACAGTATTTTCTAAATGGCCGCAAAAGAAAATTACATCAACCGAGTGTTTAAAAAGGAAGTGTATACCATCTTGCTGTTCGATAGTGTACGCTTTAGAAAGCCCTCGCTTACTGATGACCTTCTACGTTACTCCGGCAGTGCAGGTCTAGCATACCTAGAAATACGCTGATTACTACACATGCGCTATAAACAGGAGGATGATATTGATTTCAAATTTTGGCATAAGGCGAGCAAGTTCAAGGGAGCGGGGGAAGTAGATTATATCAGCCTCAGTACGCAACTGCTACTTAATTTATCGACCCCGGAAGTATGAAAGGCAAAGTCGACCTCGGCGGAATTTGAACTCAGAACGTAAACACAGACGAAATGCCGCTAAGTATTCTGTCCGGCGTGCTAACGATTCTA
>NC_068981.1:17345492-17348507 GCF_001194135.2 Octopus bimaculoides
GGCCCAAAATTTTGTGGGAGGAGGCCAGTCGATCATATCAACCCCAGTACGCAACTGGTACTTAATTTATCGACCCCGAAAGTATGAAAGCAAAGTCGACCTCAGCGGAATTTGAACTCAGAACGTAAACACAGACGAAATGCCGCTAAGTATTCTGTCCGGCGTGCTAACGATTCTACCAGTTCGCAGCCCTCCAGGAGGATAATATTAATCTGAAGTGTACCCTCTCTTGGACTTGAGTGCGCTATTTTACGTCACATCTCTAAGATTACGCTTTCGCAATTCAAAAGCAATAGTTAACAACACAATATCTCATGAACAAACAAGACAGTAGAGCCCCTTAATTCCCAAGATGCAACCGTATATCTTGATTATGTTACTTTTCAGTGGGCATAACACTTGAAATGTATGGTATTGCTGCTTAAACAATATATGATATTATCTGCAGAAAAGACTTCTTTTGAATAACTATAAACAACATTTCTGTTATTGAATACATACACATATCAATACATGGTGGGACATGTCCATTAAATCTTCTACGAAGTGCAAATATAACAGACCTGACATAGTTATTTGAGACGATGGAGAAAAATCATGTATAGTCATAGACTTTCTGAACAGCGCCTCTGAAATCGTTGAAAAAAAGAACATTTGTGGATAACGTCTCCGAAACCTGCAGTTCCTTTACCTTGATTATACAGGGTGTCCACAAAGTTTGAGTATATGGAGTAAATAAAATCATAACATAATTAGATATAAGAAATAATAATTTCTTAAAGTATGTGTTAATCCCCATGTACCCAGACTTTGTGGACACCCTGTATATTCACTTTAATACAAATGATTATTAATGCATTGGTTATGTTCGTAAATGACTAAGTGACAATCTGACAAATCCTGGCAATGAAATAACTTGGCTAACATGAGCTTTACAAATATAACCTGTGAGTGGGACAGTAAAAATATGCAAGACTTCTCAACATGTACCACTTATCTCTGTGGTTATCAAAATTCTAAGGATGGAGTTCTGTTTCTTATAGGAAGAATTCTAATAAATAAATGAATGAATAAGTAAATAAATAAATCACGAACATATATATACATATGTATACATACATGAAGATGTATGTAGATAGACATCAGTGTAAGTACACTACTAACACGAATCATTCATGAACACATTCAGTGATACAAGATAAAAGGTATGAAGAGTAGAGGCAGCAGTAATAGCAGCAGTAACCGAGTATATATAAGCAGAGAGCTAGAGAACCAATGTTGCAGAACGCAAGCCGAAACTTGCAACTGAATCTAAATGTTGGCTTCAGAAATAGATATTTCACGTCTCAATATTTGGTCAGTTCTATTTGTATTCACTTTTCAAGTTTGCAATCAAAGAGAACCGGTGTGCTCTGGATGATAATTTCTATTTCGTATTATTACATAGCGGTTTCAATATCACAGCGAAGAGATTTTTTTTTTTTAATTAATTTAGTTTAAAGGAAAATTGGTCTATGGTCTATGATCATAAATATTAATTTCTTTACTTATTTTATGAACAGCAGTGTCGTTGCTTATAGATCTTCAACGGGCTCAATCACTGGTTCACTGAGGCGAGAGTAACAAGGAAGAATCTATGCCGCTCGGGTGGAACAAATACCACGTGGTATTTAGGGTTTCCGGAGGGAATAGGGACCAATATTCAATAAAGTTTGATGTCCAGTAGATTCTATATAACGTATAGAATTGTAGTTTCTTTTTAATTTAAGCTATGTCATTCAATAAGATTTATTGACTGTTATAAATTTAATTAAATATAAATAGTTCGTTTCTTCATTTGTGGAAATATATCATTTATAGTTACCTTTGACTTATTCTTATTTTCTATTCACCGAATTCTGAAAGTATTGTGATTATCAAAAACAAAAATAAAAAGAAGTGGATGTGACCATTCATATATTCAATATGGATTCACATCTAACATCATGAAAGGAGATGAAAAACCTCAAAATGGTGTCTGTAACAAAGCACTGCTAAACGATTCAATGAAGCCAACGAAGTTAAAGCACCATTCTCAGGATGTTCATGTTCAACACAAGGTCAAGGATAAAAGCGTATTTTTTTTTTGTGGGGGGGGTCATCGGAATGCTCTGGAAAAAGGATTTCCAGACGATTAAACTCATTGTTCGTTTTCTTGTAGGAAAAAATTCTCAATGTGCAACCATTGAACTCTCGTCAAGTATTGGCCCTGTTTGAAAAAATGAATATATATACACATAACTGCATCATCCTGGTCACGAACGTAATGGGTGTTATCAATAATTGTTTCTATGTTTGAAGAGAGATAAAGTGTTACGTTATATGTGTGAATGCATCTCTATCTCTTTCTCTCTCTCTCTTTCTCTCTCTCTCTCTCTCTCTCTCTCGATATATATATATATATATACATATATAATGCAAATAGTAAAATATAAGGCAAATAAGAAGATGGAGAGGATAATCAATCGACAAACATCAGCCTGTAAACGTTCATGTAGAACTATTTATTAATTGATTATAATCATATGTATAAGTAATCAAAATAAACAAATGAAATAAGCAACTAAACAAGTATATAAATAGATAAATAAAAATAATTAAATAAGAATAAATGAGTGAACAAATACTAAACTCTTACAGCTGTTTCTACTATGGGGCTGTCTAATCTGCGAAGTTTTCCACTTCATACCAGTAATATACAGGGATTGTACGAATGTTGAACAAACATTATATTTTAGCACAAGAGTCACAGTCCGGTAAGAAGCTTGTTTCCCAACCATATGGTTCCGGGTTCAGTCACACTACGTGGCAACCTGGACAAGTGTTTTCTAACATAGCAACAGCCGATCAAAACCTTGTGAGTCGATTTGGTGGATGGAAACTGACAGAAGCTGGTCGTATATATAATATATATACACATATATATATTGTTTACACACCCGTTTTGTTTGTTCTTGTTTTTTTATAAATTCCAAC
>NC_068981.1:17348517-17349245 GCF_001194135.2 Octopus bimaculoides
GGTGAAAGAGTACAGCAGGATTCGCCACCATCCCCTGTCGGAGCCTCGTGACACTTTAGGTGTTTCCGCTCAATAAACACTCACAACGCCTGGTCTGCAAATAGGAACCGCGATCCTATGACCGCGAGTCCGCTGCCCTAACCACTGGGCCATTGCGCCTCCACACAAAAGTAACATACTTATACAGCTAAATATATCAAAACCGAGCGAAAGATTAAAGGTCACTCTATTTTAGGCTTTTAAGCTTGTAAATTTACACGGTAGAAATATAAAGGCAAATTGTAATTGGCATACTTTTCATGACATATTTTTCGGAATTCGTCATTCAATATTTGCTATGTCAGCGTAGATATGCATGTATGTTCTCTTAGATGTATGTATTATTCGTGTATGTGGCTACGTAGGTTTTTTCTTTGTTTTGTAGTTTTTTGTTTGTTTGTTTTTGCCTACTAGGTATAGGGACATGTCACGAGAATGAAAGCAAACATCCATTTTTGTTGACCAGTTACGCCCCCTGTTGTTATTTACTCTTACTAAAGCGTTTTATTATTATTTTTTTATATTTCTCGAATACATACGCATAAAATATAAACACACGTAAACACATATGTACACACATACCTAAATACGTCTAAACGTGTAAGTACACACACACACACATACATACGTACATACATACATACATACATATATATATATATATATATATATATATATATATATATATA
>NC_068981.1:17354786-17355581 GCF_001194135.2 Octopus bimaculoides
GATTGCCACAATAACAGTAACGGTGGTGATGATATTGATGCTAATGATGATGATGATGGTGATCATCATCATCATCATCATCATCATCATCAACATCATCATTATCACCATCATCATCATCAACATCATCATTATCACCATCATCATCATCAACATCATCATTATCACCATCATCATCATCAGGCTCATCAACATCATCATCATAGTTTCATTTTCCTTGTCATCGATAGCAATGATTGTCGACTGGTAATGACGGTGTTTGTTGACGATAACGATGAGTAGGAGGAGGAGGTCAAATTTATTGTAATTTGTTATTGTTTAGCAATGGGCCAACTGAGGTTGAGCAGACGTGTAGTCAAAATCACCCTGTCTTTCAGTGTCATGTAGGGCCCCCTCTAATATATGCACCTTCCATATTTAAGATCACACAGTGTGACTTGAGAATATTTCATTGCTATTTCTAGCAAATCGAACGACTAACAAATTTAAGAAACGTGTACAATACAGGTGTGATTCTGTTAGAACACGAAATAACATGAAATTCCATGCACCCATATATTTACTGTAAAGAACAACAACAATCTCATTTCCTTTTTACCAAATTATTGTCCAACAGGCTTCATCTTAGTTTCTGCTGCATTTTGTAATTGAAAGCTAGGCTTGTTGTACTGATTATCGACCAAAAAATATATAATCTTTACCAATGGAAAAACAAATATTTATTATCTAAACTCTGTCTGGACTCAATACAATAGAATACAATCATTGGTTAATAATGAAACAAAGCAACATTTC
>NC_068981.1:17356354-17356965 GCF_001194135.2 Octopus bimaculoides
TGTGTGTGTGTGTGTGGTGATATGGGTCTGAGATATAATGTGTGCTTGTGTGTGTGTGTGTGTGTGTGTGTGTGTGTGTGTGTCTATCTGCTAATTAGCAATCAGTCAATTTTGGTAATTAGTGGCAAACATAATGGTTTGTTTGGTTGTGTAGAATAAGAACTTAATGAAGGCTTCTCAAGTCTTGTTCTGCAAGATCTGATTGGCAACGTCTAATGAATTTATTATTGTTGTTGTCGCTCTTAGAGTCGTTATTATTGTTAGTAGTAGTAATAAACTATTATTATTATTATTATTATTATTATTATTATTATTATTATTATTATTATCATTATTATTATTGTTATCATTATTATTATTATTATTATTGTTATTATTATTATTATTATTATTATTATTATTATTATTATTATTATTATTGTTATTATTATTATTACCACTACTACTATTGAGACGATTTTGGCGGTGGTGATGAAGTTGGTGCTGCTGATAATGATGTTAGTGGTAATGATGATGATGATGATGATTATGATTATAATGACGATGATGATGCCGACGACGACGACGACGGCGACGACGACGACGACGACGACGACAAGGATACGATGCAT
>NC_068981.1:17358330-17359840 GCF_001194135.2 Octopus bimaculoides
ATATATATATATATATACAGAATAAAGAATTATCTCGCAAAACGCCAGAACAGGACAATATATATATCTTGGACAATTTATAGATATGAAGTGTATGTATGTGTATATATATATATATTAGACAATTTATAGATATGGAGTATACATATACACTCATATACATAGATAATACTGACACTCCGTCGCTTACGACGACGAGTATTCCTGTTGATCCGATCAATGGGGCAGCCTGTTCGTGAAATTAACGTGCAAGTGGCTGAGCACTCCGCATAGACGCGTAATCTTAACGAAGATGTCAGGGAGATTCAACGTGACACAGTGTGTGACAAAGCTAGCCTTTTGAATTACAAATACTACTCATTTTTGCCAACAGAGTGGAACGGATCGACGTGACAGAATATGTCTTGCTCAGGGACACAACGCGCCACCGGGAATCGAACTCATGACCTTATGATTGTGAGCTGAATATCCTAACCTTCGTATACATAGATATACATACACTCACATACATATTCACACGCATGGAACACAGAAAGAAAATGCGTAATCGTTGCATAAACAGTTTCTTCAAAGACTTATATGTTGCATAAATGTCGAAGGACTATAAAAAGCAGTCAATTATATGATAACGATTTGTAATTGGATAAGAAAATTTACAATGAACCGTAACAACAGCAAGAGGAATTACTACGACATCAATTGTAATAACAGCAGAGACAATAGCAACAATGACGATGGTATTTACAGTAAATACGAAAAAGAAAAGAGCTTCTTTATTGGCCATTGAGGTCCATCACATAACATGCAAAATGTTTTATATAAAATGGCTACAAACAAACATGGTAGATAGACAGATAGATAGATAGATAGATAGATAGATAGATAGATAGATAGATAGATAGATAGATAGATAGATAGATAGAAACACGAATGGCCGGACAGATAGAAAGACAGACAAACTTGCAGACAGACAGGCAAACATACAGATAGACAGATAGATAGACAGACAGACAGACAGACAGACAGATAGATAGATAGATAGATAGATAGATAGATAGATAGATAGATAGATAGATAGATAGATAGATAGATAGATAGCTTTATTAATTTGCCAAGAGTTTAGAGGGATGATTATCTACGTTGTAATCGTTGTGGAAGCGCAATGGCCCAGTGGTTAGGGCAGTGGACTCGCGGTCATAGGATCGCGGTTTCGTTTCCCAGACCGGGCGTTGTGACTGTTTATTGAACGAAAACACCTAAAGCTCCACGAGGCTCCGGCAGGGGATCAACTGGAACCCTCGACGTCGTAAGCGACGGAGTGCCAACAACAACAATCGTTGATATTGACATAAAGCCTTTTATACTCTACAAAGTATGTAATATGCCTCGTAAACCCTTCATATACCTTTCAAATACCCTTTTACATCTGTATAAATATGAATATGTTTATAGCTTATAAGTGCCTGAATGGCCTTCTGTATTTATCTATATATGTGTGTGTGTGTATTGT
>NC_068981.1:17359945-17362689 GCF_001194135.2 Octopus bimaculoides
GGATAGATGGATGGATGTGTATATGTATGTATGTATGTATGTATGTATGTATGCATATGTGTGTGTATGTATGTATGTGTTTTTATGTGCCTAAGTGTATGCTTAGACTATATCATTTGTATATACGTGATTGTAAATATGTGGAAACATTTGTACACGTATGTATGTTTCTTTATCAGTGTGAGCGTGTATGTATATACTAACATATCGTGGTACTCCGTCGGTTACGACGACGAGGGTTCCAGTTGATCCAATCAACGGAACAGCCTGCTCGTGAAATCAACGTGAAGTGGCTGAGCACTCCACAGACACGTGTACCCTTGATGTAGTTCTCGGGGAGATTCAGCGTGACACAAAGTGTGACAAAGGCTGACCCTTTGAAATACAAGCACAACAGAAACAGAAAGTAAGAGTGAGAGAAAGTTGTGGTGAAAGAGTACAGCAGGGTTTGCCACCATCTCCTGCCGGAGCCTCGTGGAGCTTTAGGTGTTTTCGCTCAATAAACAACGCCCGGTCTGGGAATCGAAACCGCGAGCCTATGACCGCGAGTTCGCTACGCTAACCACTGGGCTACTGCGCCTCCACACTAACATATACACGTACATGCAAATAAGCGAATATACCCCCAATGCGTTAAGACAAACTCAAAAGAGATACTTTGTGATGTTGTTCGCTTACGTCCATTTTTTATATTTCAGTTTAGTTAACGAATACTTTAGATCCCACTACTTGCTTTTCGCTTCCTAATACATATGTATACGCTCTCTTTAAATTATATCTTCATATAATATATACGTCCAAACTTGCGCATAAAGGAGTATATTTGTAGAGAAATATGTATGTGTATGCGCGTGTGTGTGTTTGGTTGTGCATGTGTGTATGTGTGTTAAATTTGCAAGTCTGCAATATACATTCATGAATGTTTGTACAAGTGTATAGCACCGCATATTAATGCTTGTTTATGCGTATTTTGTATTTTATTAGCACGTACTTTCGCGTATATTCTTATAAGCACATTTATACTGTTTGATTTCACTATATATATATATTTTTTTTTTTGCTCGATTTTCTTCTGTGGCCTTTTACTTAACGAACGGATTTTGAAATTTATTATCACATGACTCTCATATAATAAATCTATCGAGAATTTCAGAAGAAATTGTAATTCATCCATATATAAAGAGTGAATTCACGATTTTGAAGTTAGTTTGATAAGTTCCATGCATGAAATTTTCGCTCCTTGAGCCATTTATATAACTTTACAGTCGATTAAGCATACATACATACATACATACATACATACATACATACATACATACATACATACATACATACATCTGAAAACGTCGTCGTCGTCGTCATCGTCTCATCCCTTCAATCCAAGAATCGATTTCACCTCCTTAGGTCTGACCTATGTCCATGTGGAACCAGAAACGGGTAACCATGTATCCCCTACCCTCCCAGGATATGGGAGGTGTATATTTTATCTTTTATCTTTCACTTGTTTCAGTCATTTGAATGCGGCCATGCTGGGGCACCACCTTGAAAGATTTTTGTTCAGTAAATTGACTCCGGGATTAATTTTTTGAAGCCCAGTACTTATTCTATCGGCCTCTTTGTCGAACCGTTAAGTTACGGGGACGTAAACACACCAACACTGATTATCAAGCGATCTTGGAGGACTAACACATACACAAAAGCACACACTCATAGATATATACTTATATGTATGTATACGATGGGCTTCTTTCAGTTTTCATCGACCAAATCCACTCCCAAGACTTTGGTCTGCCCAAGGCTATAGTAGAAGATACCCAAGGTGTCTCGCAGTGCGACTGAACCTGGAACCATGTGGTTGGGAAGCAAGTTTCTTACCACACAGTCATGCCTTTATATACACATATATGTACACACACACACACATACATATATAGAAATATATATATATATATATATAGGTGAGAGAGTTGATATGTGAAAGCATGTGGTTGGATGTATAAAAGACAAAAAAGAGTGAAAAATCTTACAGAAGGCTCGTGTTATATGGTTAAAGAATATATTTAAATCGTTATGTTAGAAAAATGTTAGAAAATTTTGCGTATAGTAACATTGTTTTTGGAGAAATAACCGGTTTCGTATTTTCTTTTCAAATTTCTCAAATTTCTCTACCTATATTGTGTCATGTCTTCGCTATGTTGTGAAAAATGGAGTTCCAGACAGGGGAAGGTAATCAGGGATTTTTTTCCGGTATAAGGGAGATAATAAAAAATGTTGGGAATGATTAGATTTTATTAATTTAACATGATCTGGTTTAGAAGGAATAGAATGTTACAAGTGGTTAGGTTTTGCTTTATATTTTTTCCAATGGGGTGAGTTTCCTTATTTTAAAATGTTAGAAATGGTTGAGTTTTGGCTTATATTTTTCAATGAAAAGGTTTCCTTATCTAATCTAACTTGTGTTGGTGTTTCAATGGCACATTGATAGAATGGAAAGATTATAAATTGTGGTAGCATTTGCTTTGCGCATTTCTCAATATGTTCACTAAAGGGTATCATTCTGTATTCTGGGAATGCAATCTGCAGTCGATCCACAGAAAGGAACACAAAAAGAAACAAGGAGAGAAAATAAAGAATGTGTAGTGGCTACAAAAAAGTGTAGAAAGTACAAAAAAATTAAGAAAAGTTCAAAAAGTTCAAAAGCATCGAACGTCGTGGTGTATTGGAGCGATTTATATTTATATATA
>NC_068981.1:17363505-17375700 GCF_001194135.2 Octopus bimaculoides
AGTTTTAAAGTTTTTAAATGTTTTGAAAGTTTCAGAATCTTCAAGACATTCATGAATGTAAAAGATTAAGATTGTGTGAGAGGTTTATGGATACAGAAGTGGTGGACAGGTAGATAAATAGTTAAGTGAGACAAGCAGAAGGGTAGGTTGATGGATAGAAAGATAGATAGATAGATAGGCGGTGAACTGGGAGAAACGCTAGCGTGCCGGGCGAAATGCTTAGCAGTATTTCGTCTGCCGTTATGTTCTGAGTTCAAATTCCGCCGAGGTCGACTTTGCTTTTCATCCTTTCGGGGTCGATAAATTAGGTACCAGTTACGCACTGGGGTCGATGTAATCGACTTAATCCCTTCGTCTGACTTTGTTTGTCCTCTCTATGTTTAGCCTCTTGTGGGTAATAAATAAATAAGAAAGAAAGAAAGAAAGAAAGATAGATAGATAGATAGATAGATAGAACCTACACCTAGTGCGTGATCTGTGGAGAGCCTTGTTGCTAGGTATTACGTTTAGTCACGTGTGCATTTTCGGATCAAAGATCCGTCAGGTGTGCTTTCTTTTTGCTTTTTGTTCTTATGATGGTGATTGCTGGTGCTGATTAAAGGCTCTCTAAGCAGTAGGTGTATCTTCAGCCATCGAGCTTATTCCGGCGGTTAATGCTGAGTGTTTTCTTCCCAATGAAGTGTGCCTCCGTGATTCTGAAGTTGACTGCATCCGTCCCCCTTACTCTCCACCAGTATACGGGTGGAGAAATCCCCCACAATATTGTTGGTGGAGTCGGAACACGGCGGCGCTGGGTGGTGTGGCCATGTGGAGATTCTCCTTCACTCTAAGGTGAAGCTGTCTTTTGATTGGTCTTATGTATGTCTTCCCGGAAGAACACGTCAGTTGGAACATCACGTGTGATTCAAAACACAGCTGGACGCCGTCCATTGGCTGTCTCACCTCGATTGGACAGTGGTTCAGGCAGCATGTGTCCGGTGTTTTGTTGGGAAGCGAGAGTGTTTGAGCGTGTAGCCTCGTCTAATGATTCTGACGGGAAGACCAGATCTTTTGATATTGTTCTTTATCTTGTTTTCTACTCTTTCTCCATAGTGTGGAATGTTGAAGTAAACCCGCTATTTTTCCATTTCGTTCTTCCTTCTTCCTTCCGTCGTTATTGATGTTATTGTCGATGCTGTTGTTGCTATGAGTGTCGTGATTTTGTGCATGCATATATGTTTGCATGTAAGTATGGTTATGCATTTCTCTTTGTTCCATATATATATATATAATACATATATATATATATATATATATATATATATATAAAGATCGCCACAGTCCAGCAGATGAACTACAGGGAGCGACTGAAGGCACTAAGTCTCTACTCCCTGGAACGCAGGCGGGAGATATATGTAATAATTTACATATGGAAAATACTGGAAGACTGGTACCAAACTTTGGCATCAAGTACTACACGAATGCCCGCACAGGTCGCCACTGCATAGTACCAAGGGTACCGTCCACTGCATCTCACATAAGAACAAGGTATTGCAACAGAGAACCTCAGCTCTTTAATGCCCTGCCAAAACAATTGAGAGACCTGCAAGACATGGATGTAGAGGTCTTCAAAACAAAACTTACACTTTCCCATCCACGATACCAGAGCAACCGATGGCTCGAAATGAGACACATTTGAGGGCAGCGATGTAAAATTCTCTTATACACCAGATGTGCCATCGAAAGTCTTGATTGGACTACATCAGGTGGAGGAGAAGAGCCATGCAAGGAACGTGCAAAGAGCACATCATAAGGAGGGAAAGTCATGGCGGAGCTCCAGCACGACTGCAGCCACTTGGCTGAAGCGCATAAATAAATAAATATATATATATATATATATATATATAAGGTTTACTGCGAAACTGCATAGCATTATCCTTAATTCTTTAATTTATATACCACCTTATATAGACCGATACATGTTTCAATTGCACCGATTAGTAACCGTCGCAATTACAGCCCTACTATAAAACTGGAGCAGTTTCTTCAGGGTCTTTACTTGATATCCTTCGATATGGCCGTTTAAAGATTTTCTTTTATCTGCTCTACGTTTCATAATCTAGAGCTATCCGTTAAGTTAGACGCGAACAATTTCCATTTCAAGCTCTTATTGGATAATCATTTTTAGTCCATCATTTCAAAATCTACTATAGTTTAAATGCACGTACGCCATTATTCAGCATTATTTCAAGATTTCTTGCCAATAGAGAAAGAGCCGGTTTTAAACCTAGATCCAAGCCTCCTTCATTGAAATTTCAACAAAATCAACAGGGTATTTTTGTATGTATCTATGTATATGCACAGTATTTGGAGTCAGTATTTGTTTTGTTTATGTATTCTCGTGTATATATAGTCGCATATCTAGACATGCTCATATATACTTCTGGAAAGTTTTACGGATTTTTACAGTTCCAGTGATGTCTTGGATCAGTAGCCTTATTAATATTTTGAGAAGCCTAATTTTTCAAGATTGGCACTTAGGTACCCCAATAATTACAGGTATAAACCTGAACTTGCAGTCTGAATAGAGTAACTCCAAATTTCCCAACAGCTCAACGTTGGTATTTTCTTTCTTGCTGATCTTTAACTTATGTTAACATTTGCTTGGCAGCTGATCTTCACAACTGTGTACAGTTTCTCTTTTCTATGTATGTATGTATGTATGTATGTATGCATGCATGCATGCATGCATGTATGTATGCATGTATGTATGTATGTATACTCCTTAACCTAGGTTTTAGCCGACAGTCGCTTTAAAGAAAGTCCACGAATTAATCCAGAAAAAGTGAAGGCTTAATGGTTAGGGCATTAGGCTCACGATCATAAGGTCATGAGTTCAATTCCCAGCGACGCGTTCTGTCCTTGAGCAAGACACTTTATTTCATGTTGCTCCAGTCCACTCAGCTGGCAAAAATTAGTAGTACCTGTATTTCAAAGGGCCGGCCTTGTCACACTCTGTGTCACGCCGAATCTCCCTGAGAACTACGTTAGGGGTACACGTGTCTGTGGATTGCTCAGTCACTTGCACGTTGATTTCACGAGCAAGCTGTTCCGTTAATCGTATCAGCTGGGACCCTCGTTGTCGTAACCCACGGAGTGCCACGTATGTGTATATGTATGTATGTATGTATGTATGTATCCTCTGTGTGTGTATGTATGTATGTATGTATGCATGTATGTATACTCCTTAACCTAGGTTTTAGCCGACAGCGGCTTTAAAGAAAGTCCACGAATTAATCCAGAAAAATTAATTGGTTACCCACCCCATTTCTTTTCCCTTAATATCAACAGCAATATAAATAAAACTATTCCTATCCCTTCCAGATAAATACTTTCTGGGAAATTTTAGATACATGAAGACTTCTAACAGAACCTGTAAACAAAACCAGGTAGAGTTGCTCCCCGAACTTGTAAATAATTATCAACATCGAGCCGAGTAACTATAATACTCAAAGCTGTTTGTTTCTAGGAACCAAATCATGTCCTTTAAACGAGTCATGCAACATGTATGGAGCTGAGGTGACCACAACAATTCCACATCAGTCGAGAAGAATAAATACATAAGTAGCGTAGGTATGTATGTGGTAAGAGGCACGCTTCCCAACCACATGGTCCCAACCACATGGTTCCATATGGTTCAGCACCACTAGGTGGTACCTTGGTCAAGTGTTTTCAACTATAGCCTCAGGCCGACCAAAGCTTTGTGAGTGGATTTGGTAGACAAACTGAAAGTTCGTCGTGTGTGTGTGAGAGAGAGAGAGAGAGAGAGAGAGTTTCTGTCTGTCTGTTTATATGTATGTGTGCATGTGTCTGTGTTTGTCCTCCATTACCGCTTGACAGCCGGTATTGGTGTGCTTACATTCCCGTAATTTAGCGGTTCGGCCAAAGAATCTAATAGTAAAAGATATTGGGCTTTAAAAATAACACTAGGGTCGGTTCATTTGACAAAAAATTCTTCAAGGTGGTGCCCCAGCATGGTCGCAGACTAATGACTGAAACAAATTAAAGATAAAAAGGGGAAGTATGATTGGATGCAAATTCAAGTAAGGGTTCTTCGTAACCACACATTTCCTTCAGTTACAGGGACAGACGGAATCCAAGCAATTGGGCAGCCATGTTTGGAAATTTTAATGTAGATGAGATAAGGAGGAGAAGAAGAAAAATAAATCCTATCAGCAAAGTTACACTGGATAAGACATTTCGAAAAGTGTGAGAGCTATTTGTAGAAGGTATATTAATAAAAAAAAACAAAATATGAAAAATATAGGCGTAGGAGTGGCTGTGTGGTAAGTAGTTTGCCTACCAACCACATGGTTCCTGGTTCATTCCCACTGCGTGGCACCTTGGGCAAGTGTCTTCTACTATAGCCGTGGGCCGACCAAAGCCATGTGAGTGGATTTGATAGACGGAAACTGAAAGAAGCCCGTCGTATATATGTATATCTATATATATATATGTATGTATGTATGTGTATATATTTGTGTGTCTGTGTTTGTCCTCCCAACATCGCTTGACAACCGATGCTGGTGTGTTTACGTCCCCGTAACTTAACGGTTTGGCTAAAGAGACCGATAGAATAAGTACTAGGCTTACAAAGAATAAGTACTAGGGTCGATCAGCTCGACTAAAAGACGGTGCTCCAGCATGGCCACAGTCAAATGACTGAAACAAGTAAAAGAGAGAGTAAAAGTGAGTATTAAATAATAAACTAAAATCTAGAAAACTCTAAGCATACTGGGATGGAGGACATGGAACGACGACACTCAGTCCAGTAAGAAATACAATGGATTAGAATGGAATGCATTAGAAATATGCAATAGCAGTGTTGGTGTGAGCCTCTATAGCCAGGGAGGAATATTCAGCAACGCAGTAAAGACTATAAAAACCAGAGATCTCCCAAAACTATCGACTTATAGTATTTTATAACCGACTGATTGATAATATCTTGCTGTAGAAGCAGAATTGGTATGAAAATGGGATAAATGGCTCAAAAGAACAATACGTGTAAATCGGGAAATTTTTATAGACGGTTAGATGAGGAAACAAAAGTTTCATGAAATACATTGATTACGAAAAGCTTACCACACTCTCAGATATTGGGAGAAACCGATTAATATATACATTAGCTACATCGTACATGGTACATCAAAGTGAAAGTAACAATATCACTGCTAGGAAATGAGGTTATTAATGTCAATCCAATGACCATTAAAAGAGGGGATTTTCAAGAAAATCTTTATTCTGTCTTCTGAATGAAAACCATCAATAGGTATAAATGTTATAAACAAATTTTAAACTGTTTACGATGGACAATACCCAAATGGTTAACTTACGAAACATTGTTTATGAATTCAGCTTGATATATAAAATGGTATCGCCTACACAAATCTACCAATGCTACTCTAAGTAAAAGGACATATTTTAAAACTGAGGACATTAAATTAAATTCAGACACTGAAATAAGCAATTACAAAAGACTCGTCTTTACAGGTACTTAGGGGAAGATGAACCTCTTTCAGATACAATAGTCAAATATGAAGGAGAAAAATGAGGAAAAACTGCTATAAGATGCAGACTATTGTTAAAACTGGATTCAGGTTTAGAAATACGGTAGTGATCTTAGTTTTAATTTTTAGCATTAATATAAACAAATTGGAAGTGAACTGAATTTTTTAAATAGAAAAACTATAAAACTATAAAAGCCCATTATGTTAAGTATGATATAGAAATCATATTCCCACTGCACCAACAAATAGGGAGAGATCTCATACAAAGAATTATGACAAGGTAATCACATTAGTTAAAGGAAAATATTTTAAAACAAAAAAGAAGTAAACTTAGTTTAAAAATGAAAAACGAAAAATTGTTTTTTTTTTATATATATATAAATGATTGAACAAGAAATTATAAGCAAGAAACTAATTACAACAAAGAAGAGGTTCAGGTAAGAATTTAAAAAACTCAAATTAAGTAAACAACAAATGATAAAATCTAAGCAGAACGACAAAAAAATACCAAAAGGAGATCAAAAGACGGAGATCAAGGCAGTAAAAGACATCAAATCTACTTTGCCAGATATCGCTATGAAAGACACTAGGGAATATTCAATACACTCAGATAGACATCTCAACACATTCTATCCAAAACATCACTCAGAAGGAAACCAAAAAAATATTAAAGACCTCAAAATCGAAATAACTAAGACATTTATGTGAGATTAGAGTTGTTAGCAACAATAATTAGCTCAGTGGGATTAATTAAAAATGAAAGCAAAGACAAAAAGGATAAAAATCAAAGCATAGCCCGAAAACGAAATGTACTTACAAGCTCCCTCATATGTTCTATTGAATACATGTTTAATTCAATAGCACAACTTGCACGGCAAATATTCTACATGTTCACCACCTAAGACAATAATACAATTCACGTGATGGATATTCTTCTCAATCACCCACAAATACTACAACACAACTTAACTCATAATATACATTCCAATACTATAACACAACTCACAACCCTACATAATCACGCGCCCATACTACAACACAACTCACACAACGTAATAATTCTAATTTTGACACAAAGCCACCAATTTTGAGAGGAGAAGGAAGTTGATTACATCAACTCCAGTACTCAGCTGGTATTTATTTTATCTCTCTGTACAGGAAGAAAAGCAAAATCCGCTTCGATGGTAGAGCACAACATATAATCATACGTCAACCTATACTTTAATACAAGTTACTTTAGACATTCTATGCAATCACCAACCTAAAACACACTGCACACCACATACAACCCAAATACTCACATCCACTTCATACAACTCACTCAACGCATGTTCTACACAATCGTTTACCAATATCAAGCGGAAAGCTGGCAGAAACGTTAGCACACCGGGCGAAATGCTTAGCGGTATTTCGTTTGTCTTTACGTTGAGTTCAAATTCCGCCGAGGTCGACTTTACCTTTCATCCTTTCGGGGTCGATAAATTAAGTACCAGTTGCGTACTGACGTCGATGTAATCGACTTAATCCCTTTGTCTGTCCTTGTTTGTCCCCTCTATGTTTAACCCCTTGTGGACAATAAAGAAATAAGAAACGTTAACACGCCGGGCGAAATGCTTAGCGGTATTTTGTCTGCCGCTACATTCTGAGTTCAAATTCCGCCGAGGTTGACTTTGCCTTTCATCCTTCGGGGTCGATAAATTAAATACCAGTTACGTACTGGGGTCGATCTAATCGACTAGTCCCCTCTCCAAAAATATCGAGCTTAGTGCCTAGAGCACAAAAGAATCGTTTACCAATATTAGAAGACAACACATTAAGTACCAGTTGCGAACTGGGGTCGATTTCATCGACTGGCTTCCTCCCCAAAAATTTCAGGCCTTGTGCCTAGAATAGAAAATAATATTAGAAGACAACATAAAGCGTCGAGCTGGCAGAATCGTTATTGCGCCGGACAAAAATGCTTCGCGGTGTTTCTTCTGCTTTTATGTTCTAAGTTCAAATGCCGCTATGGTCGACTTTGCTTTTCATTCTCTCGAAGTCAATAAAATAAGTAGCAGTCGAGCACTGGGGTCGATGTAATTGATCTATCCCTTTCCCTTAAAATTGCTAGTCCCGTTCAGTGGAATGTTGTGATTTCGATCACTTATACGTCATAGAAACGGGGTAGCCAGCTTTATAAGTCTTGGGGCTCAAGAAACTTTTGTTTTAAATCAACAACAGCTATGTGTGTGATTAAAACCATCGTTTTTTTTTTTTTGGAATACATACGAAATCACAGACGCAATAACAACTTACACCCTCAATCTCCCAAGTGGTTCACTTATAGACGCGTTGCAACAGTTTAAGCATAACACAACCTTTACAACGTTTCGTAAATCGATGGAGGCCGTGATCTTTGCCGGAACTGGTGTTTTTTTTTTTTTTTTTACTTAGTCGGTCAATTCCTGAAAACCATTGTCTGAACTGCAAAAGATACTTCAGTTGATAGCATCTCACCTTCCAAACTGAAAACAATTTTTTCTGTTCGTTTTCCAAACAATGTTCTACCAGCGACGCAGAAACTTCCTTCCGCATCTCAACGACGATGGAACAGTCTCAGCTGTATTCTTGCAGAGAAAACTTTACTTTTTCTACCCATTTTTTGCCCAAATCCATCCTACATACACTAGAGAAATTTCCTCAAAGAATACCTCATTCTACTTAACCTAACAATGTCCTGAAAATGTTCCCTCCCCTTCCGTCAAACAAACGCTCATGAGCTATGCTTGTTGCCTTCCTTTCATCCAACTTTTAAGTCTTTCACGTTCTCTTTCTTCCTTTCTCTCTCTCTCTCTCTCTCTCTCTCTCTCTCTCTCTCTCTCTCTCTTTTCTTTCTTTTCATTCTTTCCTTCTCCCTTCCCCCGAGATAATCCTCTATTTAGTCCCATTCTCCCCTGCTTCTGCTAACTATCGTCTATCATACTTACAGTGTCTCAAAAGCGAGGGAGTTGGAAACTTACAACACCACTCTCCAAAATTTTGAAACTCTCTCCCTTCTGAATAACCGCCAATGTGACTTCTGTAAAGCCAAGTCTGCTGGATACCCACTCTCCCATGTCACTTGCCTCTAAGATCTCTCTCTTGAGAAATTTGGTGAAAACAGTGTCCCGCTCGACATTAGCAAAGCTTCTTACATGTAAAACGCTTTGTAAAAACTACCTGTATATAAGCGCCTTCCAGTCCTCACATCTTGGAGCAGTGCTTTCTCTCAGGGCATGTCATGTATGTTAACAGAGGCTCTTTTACTCTATCTGTCTTTCAGAACGCTAATGTCATATTGTTGCTGTCTAACTCTTTGTCTTTATTGATCTCATAGACCTATGAACAAAGACGTTCCACTCATGACCATAGTGTTTTAATTTCAGACATAGTATATCTAGGAATACACTGACAAATATGTTCTGTCTTGTTTAAAACGGTTAGACCTACATATACTCTTTTACTTGTTTCAGTCATTTGACTGTGGCCATGCTGGAGCACCGCCTTTAGTCGAGCAAATCGACCACAGAACTTATTCTTTGTAAGCCTAGTATTTATTCTATCGGTTTCTTTTGCCGAACCGCTAAGTTACGAGGACGTAAATACACCAACATCGGTTGTCAAACAATTTTGGAGGGACAAACACAGACACACAAACACACACACACATATATATACATATATACATATATACGAGGGCTTCTTTCAGTTTCCGTCTACCAAATCCACTCACAAAACTTTGGTCGGCCCGAGGCTATAGTAGAAGACACTTGTCCAAGGTACCACGCAGTGGGTCTGAACCCGGAACTATGTGGTTCGTAAGCAATCTACTTACCACACAGCCACTCCTAACATATATGGGAGATTTAGCTGCGATTTCTAGCAGATCCACTTAGCAATATTCCTATATACACTAGCCAGTTTTGAGTCTAAACTTTGATAATTCTGACTGAATTGACTCTTTATCTTCAACAAAATTTATTTCAGTTTGTAACCTAATTCGAGGTCTCAAGCTTCTTTATAATAATTCCTAACTATTTACCAAGCCTTCTCTTTTTATATATATTAAACCTTGAATTCTTGTTTAAACTTAAAGCAGTGTGAACTCGTCATATTAGAATCAACCTTATTCGTTGTTAATCTTCAACTTTCCTTCGTGTCTTTAATTGCATCATTCTGGTTACTAATCCCTGGTTCCAACTTCCGGTTCACTCATATTCTCAAGGGAAATTAAGCGTGTCATTGCATCAATCTTTTACTGGAATTTATTTTCAATGATGTAAGGGACGAGCTAAACACACATGATTACTTCAGTTGCTGGAAGATTTCCTTAATGACTTTGCTGATGCATTCAAGCAAAATCTTAATAGTCTTGCATAACTGTGTTTATGTGAGTGTGTGAATGTGTGCAACTGCTACATGTCTTTGGAAGTATATGCAAGCGTGTGGGCCTTTCTGCGCATGTGTGTAAGACTCTGTGCATGTGTCTGCGTGTATTTACTGCGATCGATTGAGAGGTAGGAAAACGGACATAAAAATAGGCATACACATAGAATGAAATAGATATCAACAGAGAAACGTTTAAAGACATATGTAGAGACAGAGTG
This sequence comes from Octopus bimaculoides, assembly GCF_001194135.2. Classification (NCBI taxonomy): domain Eukaryota; kingdom Metazoa; phylum Mollusca; class Cephalopoda; order Octopoda; family Octopodidae; genus Octopus; species Octopus bimaculoides. The sequence goes on from NC_068981.1 coordinate 17,373,677, forward strand.
GTAGATAGATAGATAGATAGATAGATAGATAGATAGATAGATAGATAGATAGATAGATAGATAGATAGATAGATATGCTTTGTGTTTGTGTATATATATATAAATATATATAGTTAATAAAATAAAGAGAAAAAGACAAGGAAAAACAACAACACTTCGACATGGCGTATGCAAAGTATTAAAAGACGCTTAGAGAAGGAAAGAAAGGGTGTTTTACGTTTCGAGCAAAAGCTCATCTTCAGAAACAGGAGACAGAGGAAAGTCCAAAAGAAAAGAAAGACGGAGGAAAAAAAATCGCCAACAATCCACACACACACACACACATATATATATATATATATATATATATATATATATATATATAGTTACGGTGATGTATTTGCATAGCAAGCGACCTGTTCTGAAATTGTGTGCTGGAACGAAAACAATTGCAGCGTGGAAAGTGTTTATAAGCCATTTAAGAAACACACAAAAACCGTTAGATTCACTTCAACATTTAAATTTGATTTGCCAAATATTTTCGTCGCTTTGAGACCGTGACCTGTTCACTGACAAAATTCTATGCAGCATCTCATATATATATGATCCTCGTTAATCTTTAATGCTGTAATTATAAATATTATATACACCAAACCTTGTAGATAACACAATGTGAAAAGTTGCTCTTTCGTATCCTGCGTTGCTCTGTTTCTGAATTAACTGTTCAGTCCACACATATCTATATAAGTAACATGTAGATATTACAACATACTGTTTTAAGTGATGGCTTCACTATAAATTAGACATGTGATTCGTTGGTTTACAGTACTGATTTCTAACTCTTTAGAAGCCATGGTTCTTCTAGAAACAGCAGCCAGCCAAATATCCCTTAAATCACATATTATTCTTTGTAAAGACAGGGCGATCAGATGTGGAATTTTGTTTGATCATAGGAATACTCAATAAGAGCTGATTCGGGGCTAACCAACCAGCATCTAGACCGCGTATCAACCAGGAAATTCTCACTGTGGCTTAGAAAAGGCATTTAAACCGCCCTCGGCTCTCATCATACAGGTTTTAAAAAAAAGTTAGAGGACACATTGGTTAATGTAGTCCTGAATAGTCATGGCTAGAATGTCTTTGATAGCAGGCCTGTTCTGTCACGGCTGAAAGGGAACTAAACAACATCAACAACAACAACAATAACATTCTTGACCACATTCAAAAGAAAGCCATTCATATGATCAATGCGCAAGGCTCATTCACCATCATTGTACAACAGTTAGTGACTGTACGTGTCTATGCATATGTGTGTACGTACTGCAGTCGACAGACAGACAGACAGACAGACAGACAGACAGACAGGCAGGCAGGCAGACAGAAATGCGGACTGACAAACTGGTACTCCACAGTATGAAACAATTTGAAAAGGTCACAGGAAGTAGTTATACTCCCATAAAGTAATTTAGTTCAACTCCACCGGAATGTCCAGTATATCCAGAAGTATTGGCTCCCCTTTTTTATCACTGGTAGCAATAGACTAGGTCCTGGTGGAGGTGGCGATGGCAATGTGGTGGTGTGGGGGTGACAGTGATAATAATTTTTTTATCTCTAGGTCAGCCTTGATCCAGCAGACTAATGATCAAAGAGTCTCCAATCGTGACCATACCATCGTTTTGTTTTTCTTATGCAACATTTATCTGGTATGACATTATCCATTGTCTCTCTCACCTCTTTTTTCTTACATAAGTAGGTTGTGATTTGAGATATTTAGCTGCTATTTTTAACAGATCGAGCGACCACGTTAACATTTTCTCGCTGACATTGTAATCTGGCGATTAATGTATCCGGTTGTTTCGTAGGAAGGCCGGAAGCTGTGAATATTTTATGCTCCCCAGCCTATTCAAAGGCTCTGTCTGAATGTCAGAGTGCTCCTTGCAAGTTAGCGTTTTTCCTTCCCCTTTCAATTGTTCGCAAGAATAAATACTTCGCACAATATCAAAATAGATCTGAGAGATAAAGTGGGGGGGGGAGGAACCGGATAA
>NC_068981.1:17376361-17376985 GCF_001194135.2 Octopus bimaculoides
GGTGGTTGTCGTCGTGGTTGGAGGATGGTGGCGGTCGTCGTCGTGGTCATAGTCGTGGTCGTGGTAGTGGTGGTGGTCGTCGTCGTCGTGGTCCTAGTGATGGCGGCGGCGACGGCGGCAGCAGTATTGTGACGTTGCTTTCGTTATTGACGCCGGCTGTGCTGTGTTGTTGTTCTTGCTGTTGTCTTTCGTTATTGTTCTTGGTCTTACTCTTACTGTCGTCATTGTTGTTGTTGCAGATATCGTTTCTATGGTTATTGCTACTCTCTACAAAATAAAACTGAATCAATAATTACCAGGGGTTTTTTAAAAAAACAAAAAAAAGAAAGAAATACAAGTACTGAATTTTAGTCGACTAAAATTCTTCAAGATGGTGCTCCAGCATGGCCGCAGTCTAATGACTGAAACAAGTAAAAGATAACAAAAAGAAAGATAAAAGATATATGTAGGCGTAGGAGTGGCCGTGTGGTAAGTAGATTGCTTACGAACCACATGGTTCCGGGTTCAGTCCCACTGCGTGGCACCTAAGGCAAGTGTCTTCTACTATAGCCTCAGGCCAACCAAAGCCCTGTGAGTGGATTTGGTAGACGGAAACTGAAAGAAGCCCGTCGTATATATGTGTGT
>NC_068981.1:17377287-17378796 GCF_001194135.2 Octopus bimaculoides
GAGAGAGAGAGAGAGCGTATATGCTTGTGTGTCTGTGTTTGTCCCCCCAGCATCGCTTGACAACCGATGCTGGTGTGTTTACGTCCCCGTAACCTAGCGGTTCGGCAAAAGGAAACCGATAGAGTAAGTACTAGGCTTACAAAGAATAAGTCCTGGGGTCGATTTGCTCGACTAAAGGCGGTGCTCCAGCATGGCCACAGTCAAATGACTGAAACAAGTAAAAGAGTAAAAGAGAGAGTAATAGCTGCTGAAGCAGTATTGATACCAAAAAGTAATATTTATCCCCCACTTCAAGTGGACGCTGTGTCCACATCACATAATACTACGTAATTTACTATGACAGAACCTCGTGTTTATATCACTGACGGGAGATAATCGACTGCGACCGCTGCCGGAACTGCCAGATCACGTGATTTCAGCCTTCCTAAGAATGTCTAGTCATAGGTTTACTCTATCAGGTTCAGCAGGGTGTTAAACAAGAAAACGAACAAAATTGACCTCAGCGGATTTGAAATCAATCTTCACAATATCAGCATTTCTATGAAGACTGTTGTCTGTAAGAACACGTCTGTACTAATGGCATCAGATTGCAATTCGTTACCACCACATGCCAAACAATGATATTCTCGAGAAACGCATAGAAGTTGCTTAATCTTATTTCCTTCTCATAATTAAACGTGTGTTTATATAGCAGTGACAAAATAATTTAGTGTCGTCTGCCGATAAGATAACAGACTATCAGACATCCATATCAGAGAGTAGTGGATTTGAATACTGTCTGAAGCAGTCGCACATCTTTTTGCTTAAGCTTGTGATATTTACATGCGTGTGTGTGCGTGCGCACGTGTATAAGTGTGTATGTATATACGTAGTCTGATCAATAAGTATCCGGACTGTTGCTATAGTAGCGAAGCTAAAGCACACAGAGTGAAGCCGCTTGGCAAAGATTAACCTTGAATTCTGCTGTGCATGCGCACTAGGTTTTAGCGTTCTAGCTCACCTCCGCTGTTTACAGCAGTGCTTAGAAGGAAGGTATGTAGCGTGTGATCGTCGCATTGAGCATGACAAAGAAAGTTGAGCGGAGAATCTGCATCAAATTTCGTCTAATGCTTGGCGATATCTGCTCAGAGGACTACACAAAGTTTTCAAAACGTTTTCATCGTTCTTGATACAATCAAGGAGATCTTGTACAACTGAAAGCAGTCTTGGTCAGCTGAAAGCAATTTTGGCACAAACGTGGCAGACACGCGTCTCATACCCAAATCAGTGATAGTGGACTGAACTGTAACAAATCTACACATCCTCTGATAACTCGCGGATTGTAATTCGGTGCTCCAGCATGGCTGCAGTCAAATGACTGAAACAAGTAAATGAATAAAGGAATATATATATATATATATATATATATACATCGCCATCCATTTAGAGAAAAATTTGTAGTTTAGAATCAGTAGTTCTTTGACTGCTATTTCTAAATTTTCAGTATGTTGGAGAAGCAACTCAATGCTA
>NC_068981.1:17379437-17383876 GCF_001194135.2 Octopus bimaculoides
ATATATAGGATTATATTGTCTCAGGTGTCCTTCTTTTTCAATATGACAGATTTCGTTGCTTTTGCTGACAGGTCGAGCTACCTCACAGAAGCTCTCTTGGCTGCACGTTTCAATTTGTAAGCCATATTAGCAACATAATAAAACTAAAGGATGTTTTGTTTATTATTGCTGAAATGTCATTTCTTCCGACTCTTTCGGTTCTGAGTTCAAATACCACTGGAGTCAACCTAGCCTTTCGTCCAAAAATAAATACCAGCTGAACACTGGAGTCGATGTTATGCACTAACCCCCTCCCTTTAAATACTGCAAGCCTTGTGCCAGAATTTGAAACGATTATGTGAGACCACTATCAGTGAAATTTAAATGTTATACAATACGAGGTCCAGTATTGTTATTGTTATGCTAGTTATTATTATTTTGTTATTTTTGTCGTTGTTACTCTTACAGTTATTGCCATTTTGCTAGTGTTACTATTATTGGCGAGGTTATTAGCACGGTTGCTGTACTTATCGCTGTTTATGCTGTTTATGTAGTTGTTGTTGTTGCGGCAGATGCAGCTGTTGCTACAGTTACAGTTGTTGTTGCTGCTGCTGCTGTTACTCTTGAAGTTATTATTGTTGTTACTGTTATGGCAGCCATATCCAGAGGTTGTTGTTTTTTTTTATTTTTCTTCTTAGATTGGACAGCCAGACGCAAAAGATTGATTGCTCCCAGCTGCCACATATTCTACTCAATCAAGGACGCTGAACTACGTGCTACAGAACAATCGTTACTACTACTACTACTACTACTACTACTACTACCAATACTACTACTGCTGATGCTGCTGCTACGAGTACACGATCTTCATCAGGCAAAATTTGTCCTGTAAGCGCCATAAAATTTCACTTTTGACTTCTTAATAAGGAACAAAGTGCATTTATTTATATCAAGAGAATGAGATTAAGTGATTTCCGTGCAATTCTTGAGAATTTTATTGCTATAGATGTGATGTAAGGGAATACCATTCTAATAGCGCCAGTTTCATTCCCTACTCTTATCCTTGAACGATTCACAACCGCACCAATTCTTGATTCCTTTCTACCTTCAAAGCCCAGTAAAGGAGCATTTCATAAGGCAGGAATTCAAGTCGTTTCCCAGGCTATACTGATATATTTTATGTTTTATACTTTCCTTGTTTCAGTCGTTGGAGTGCGGCCATGCTGGAGCACTACTTTAAATAGTCTTTGACAACCAAAACGATCCTAGTACTTATGTAACAAAAACATCTTTAAGTAATTATTCTGGAGCATATTCACCATTTACCTCAATTACTGCTTCCCATTTGCTTGGAAGACAGTCAGACCGTCATTTAAAGATGCTTTTGTTAAATATTGTTATTGTTTTTGTAGAATAAAATTTGCTGAGAAAAAGCCGCAAAATGTATGCACCAACCCAATAGCATTATATCGGAAGATACAGGGCGGCGACCTGGAAGAGTCGTCAGCACGTCAGACAACATACTTAGCGGTGTTTCTTCTTCTTTTACGTTCTGAGTTCAAATTCCGCTAAGGTAGACTTTGTCTTTCATCCTTTCAGTGTCAATTAAATAAATACCAGTCAAGTACTGGGGTCGACCCAACAAAAAAATTTAGGCCTTGTGCCTTTTATAGAAGGAAGTATGTGGAAAGAGAGATACTCTTTTCTTGAACGTCTACATGTCCTTATAACAGATAAAGAAAGATTGGTGGGTGATGAGCAGAAAATATTGCAAGGAACTTAGTGGAAACAAATTCCTTACTGAAACCGCCGATGCAGAAAGCTTTTGCAATTTTCAGTTTGTTTACATCAACTAGTTTCATCTTTTCTATGCATTCCCAGCCGACACACAGACACGCCAAACACCTTTGAGCTATTTCTCACCTCCAAACTCAGCACCTACAAAACCATCAGCATCGTAAATACTACTCCCCACTCCACCACATTCGCAACCGTATGGCTGCCAATAACAAATGACTGGTTGGAGCTTCGTCCGTTCTATGCTCATTAACCTTTGCAGAGCATGTGCGTCATCCCTAACCTAACAGACACAGCTACGTTAAAGACTGAAGCTATAGTCTTCGGCGTCTCCTTTCACATCCTACACTCAGGTAAAGGACGTTCTGGCACAGCCATTTTGGCGCCGCCTATTTTGCACTGCTGATTCAATTCTGGCGTATTTAACATCAGTTGTTTTAAAGTTTGATTTTAATGTTTCCCTCGTTGTCTCTCTCCTTCTTTCCTTCCCCCCTCTCTCTCTCTCTCTCTCTCTCTCTCTCTTCTTCTTCTTCTTCTTCTTCTTCTTTCCTTCCTCTTTCTCTCTCTCTCTCTCTCTCTCTCCTTCTTACCTCCACCTCTTTCTCCTCCTCTGTTTACGTGTGTGAGTGTATTTCTATATGTGTATAGGGAGAGGAAAAGTGCTCATGTCATTTGTCTTCCATTAATACATTTTAATCTCTCTCTCTCTCTCTATCTATCTATCTATCTATCTATCTATCTATCTATCTATCTCGCTACTACTCTCGCTCGCTCTCACTACTATTCTCTCTCTCTCTCGCTACTAATTTCTCTCTCTTTCTCTCGCTACTACTACTCTCTCACTCTCTCTCTCTCGATGACGACGATGATGATGATGATGATGATGATGATGATGATGATGATGATGATGATGATGATGATGATGATGATGACGACGATGATGATGATGATGATGATGATGATGATGATGATGACGACGACGACGACGGCGATGATGAAGATGACAACGACGACGACGATGACGACGACGACGATGATGATGATGATGATGATGATGATGATGACGACGACGATGACGACGATGACGATTAAGAAGAGATGGAGAAAGATGGCGTTATGGTAACGATGACGACGACAATGGTGACAATAAAATCGTGATTCAAATAGAGTACTTCAAATTTAAGATATTCGGATATTTCTCCAAAATTCATTACAGTCTAAAATTTTGCTATTCGAATTATCTATTTGATTAATTTCCTTCACAATTATTATTTCATACATAAAGTTATTTATTTACGCCGTCAATATTAATTTAATTAACAGCAATCTAGTTATTAATTATGAACAGTCATACAAACACACGTCACACATATTGCTAAATAGAGCGAGTAAGAATTTAAAATTTTCATTCTTTACAAGTGCTTTTTGGAAACAATGTTACGTGCTCTTAACTATATACGTGCCCTTGTGCGCGCTAATTAATAGCCATATACATACATACATACAAAGGTACGAACGTACGTACACACATACATACATACATACATACATACATACATACATACGTACGTACATACATACATTCATTCATACATGCAAACATAGGTACGAACGTACATACATACATACATTCATAGATACATGCATACATACATTCATACATACATTCATACATACATACATACAGTCATACATACATACATACATACATACATACATACATACATACATACATACATACATACATACATATACGTACACATATTTCTGTGCGAGTGTGTGTGTCTGCACTTGCAGTAATTAACTAAAATTGTAAACAATTAAGAACTTTATAATATAAATTAAGTATAATTATTTAGGTTTTGTCTTTGTTTTGCAGGATTTTTGACGAGTAATTGTGTGCTTAAACATGACTGTTTGTACCATGGGTGGGTCACTTTGGCAATAAATTAGTTAAATTGTTAATTAATATGAATAAAAGAACCAGATTATAACCAGTGCATGTGTATTTATTGACAAAATGGATCTTCCAAAAGACATAACAGATTCGTGCGTATATACATGTACATATATGTATATATATATATATATATATATATATATATATATATATATATATATATATATATATGTATGCATGTATGTATATATATATATATAGATGTATGTATGTATATATACACACACACATACACACATACATACATATATATATGTTTATAAGTATGCCGGTATGGATCTAGACAGTGAGAGAGAGAGAGAGAGAGAGAGAGAGAGAGAGAGAAGGATAGATCGATAGATAGATACATACATACATACATACACACATCCATACATACACATGCATACATACATACATACATACAAAGATAGATAGATAGACAGACAGACAGGCAGACAGACAGACAGACAGACAGACAGACAGACAGACAGACAGACGGACAAACAGACAGACAGACAGATAGATAGATAGATAGATAGATAGATAGATAGATAGATAGATAGATAGATAGTCTTCTAGAAGATTATTGATAAGGTTGCAATACGCAAAGAAAATTTTAGGAAAATAAAAATAAGAAATAAGTGGAAATTTTAACGGTGAGTGTGTTAAATTTCAAGGCACAATAAGAAAATGACTCTCCCCAGATACAACAGTATATATA
>NC_068981.1:17384739-17385456 GCF_001194135.2 Octopus bimaculoides
TGTGTGTGTGTGTGTGTGTGTGTGTGTGTGTGTGTGTGTGTGTGTGTGTGTGTGTGTGTGTGTGTGTCTATGTATGTATGTATAATGTATGTATATATGGGTACAGGATGTCACCAACAGTAAACAACATGAAATGCGAAAACAAATGAGTTCAATACGCAAACAACGAGAGAAACAAATGGAAAACAGGACAAGTAACACAAAGAACGACCATTCATCAGTTGTCGGTTGTCTATCTACTCCTCATTACGAGCATTGAACGACAATATGAGTCTTTGAAGAGAGTTGCTCCCTTAAGAACCGAAATAAAATTTTGTATTTATGGAGGGTCAAAGTTGGGTACAAAAACATGACAGTGGAGACATGCAAAGAAACCGAACGAAAACAAATATGGAGGGTCGTTAGACCAGAACGAGGGTAAAATAACGAACGCGGGAGAAATATTTTCTTTGAAAAGAGAAAAGATAGAAGAGAGATGTAGAATACGTCCAGTCCTTAGGACAGTCCCGAAGGAAAAGAAAGATGATCACGTGAGGAAAAAAAAGGTGGACGATGGTCACATGTGAGCAACGAGAGAGAAAAAGAGAAAGGAGAGAGAAAGAGACAGATAGAAAACGGTGAAGGGGAGAAAAGGGCATTAGAGAAACGGATGGACGAAAAACGGTATATATATGTATACATACATACATACATACATACATATATATATATATATAT
>NC_068981.1:17385835-17386778 GCF_001194135.2 Octopus bimaculoides
GAAACTGAAAGAAGCCCGTATACATGTATATATATATATGTATGTGTGTGTATATGTTTGTGTGTGTATATGTTTGTGTGTGTATATGTTTGTGTGTCTGTGTTTGTCCCCCCAATATCGCTTGACAACCGATGCTGGTGTGTTTACGTCCCCGTAACTTAGCGATTCGGCAAAAGAGTCCGATAGAATAAGTACTAGGCTTCCAAAGAATAAGTCCTGGGGTCGATTTTCTCGACTAAAGGCGGTGCTCCGGCATGGCCACAGTCACATGACTGAAACAAGTAAAAGAGTAAAAGAGAGTAAAAGAGTATATAAACAAAATAATTAAGATTCAGATGAATTAGGTACTTAGGCTGAAGCACCAAAAATTAGTGCGGTATTATCCGTACAACTCAAAATGGAGCCGCTTGAAACGGTCGTACTGCATCACCTCAGGATATCCTGTTACTTATTTTGATATATATATATATATAGGGAGAATTCACACAAAAAACAGCAGACGAAGACAGGCGGTGTAGAAAAGAAACAGATGTACTAGTATAACGCTTGGGTACTGGAACAGTCTTTAACGTTTCGAGCCTAGGCTCTTCCACAGAAAGGAACACAGAAAGAAACAAGGAGAGAAACAAGCAGGGAAAAAATGTGTGTAGTAGTTATCGATCTATCATGGCGAATTCCGGACAGAAGGGTCACACAGGAGAGTTAAGAAGAAGGGGAGATAACAAAGTAGTAGTGATCCCAATATATAGAAATATAAGGAGCAAAAATACTGGAGATTCAGTAAACAACACGTGGTAAAATTATGAGTTGAAAATATGTAAAGAAAAAGGAAGAAAAATGCTTTCGTTTCGCATAGTTTGATATTTTTTATATAAATATATACATATTATATGGGTGTTGTAAAATCCAACCGGTTTTCGCTATTTAAATTAGCTTTTCAAGG
>NC_068981.1:17386969-17393848 GCF_001194135.2 Octopus bimaculoides
TTCCTGTCTTGTTTTTTGTCCGCCACTACATTCCTCCATGGCACAGGTTTAATTTGTGTATACAAATTTAATTTGCGGTCCATGGGAAGAGCCGTTTTAACGATGCGTCCTGCCCAACTCTTCGAAGCGCCGGTGTTAAAACGGGAGTAGCTGATGAAGGAAAATGTTCTTTATGTGGCTTGTGTGTTTTCTGTACTCTGGTTATTATTATTTTCTTGTCTACGTTTTGTTTGCAATGTCCTGTACCCAGATATGCACCTATATATACAGGTAGACGTAGGTATGCACATACCTGTACGTATATATGCATATACTCATTTATTATTTGTTTTATATATATATATATAGCATATAGTATATCTTTTGCGTACAGTCTACTACTGATGAGTTTAGACTTACATGTAATGTATTACCTTCAGTCTGACTCCAGTAAACTGGTTAAAGCTGTACTTTGTAGTTGTATTGGGTATGGTATTCAGAAAAGAAGTAAGAGAAATTGTGATAACGACAAGTTTCACTCATTTATTCCCAACGTTTGTTTTGCCATTATGACTATTTGCAACCTCTGCATTGGTTGATCCAAGTGCAATTTGATTTCTGTATCATAATGCAATAATATGTTATTCTGATGATCTGTTGTACTTAAGAATTCAATTGCTCTTGGAACGTCTAATGCAGAAGTTGTAAATAACCATAATGATGAAGTATGCGTTGGGAACAAATTATATAAACTTGTGTTTAGCATAATTCCTCATAAATAATCTTGGCACTCCGTCGGTTCCGACGTCGAGGGTTCCAGTTGATCCGATCAACGGAACAGCCTGCTCGTGAAATTAACGTGCAAGTGGCTGAGCACTCCACAGACACGTGCACCCTTAACGTTGTTCTCGGGGAGATTCAACGTGACACAGTGTAGCAAGGCTGACCCTTTGAATTACAGGCACAACAGAAACAGGAAGTAAGAGCGAGAGAAAGTTGTGGTGAAAGAGTACAGCAGGGTTCGCCACCATCCCCTGTCGGAGCCTCGTGGAACTTTAGGTGTTTTCGCTCAATAAACACTCACAACGCCCGGTTTGGGAATCGAAACCACGATCCTACGACCGCGAGTCCGCTCCCCTAACCACTGGGCCATTGTGCATCCTCATAAATATAAACCTCACTGAATCACCACTTAAATTTGTTTATTTAGTATCTCGCAATTTTGCTGGTATATGTTATTAATATATTGGAGAAAACTTTCACCAGAAATTACCTCGGGAAATTTTAGATATAGTGAGGTTCTTTCATATATAACAGCGTTATGTATAAGAAAACCTTACATGAACATCTACGATTATTGTTTGAATTAGAGTCACTTCTAATTGTATGAAATAATGATATCTCGATGAAAGTTGTAACATTTTTGGAAAGTACGTCCGATCGAATCTTGTGTGGTACTTATTTAATCAAACGAGGAAAGACGAAGTTATGCAACTTGCACTCACAATGTTAGGGATGGATAGACACAATGTGTAAATGATAAGTGAATAGAAAAACGTTTTTAAACTTTACTATTTCTAAGATTAAATAAGGTTTAAGACGGATTTAGAGAAACAGCTGTAGTGGATTTAATCAATAACGTAACGTTTTGACAGCTATTTATTTTAGGACACAGAATGAAAGATGAAGTTGACTTTGGCGGGATTGGAACTCTGAACGTAAAAAAGAGCGTAACTAAATACCGTAAAATTTTTCACTCACTGCACTCACAAATCCTGCATCCCACTGCCATACCAATCCTACCATCCTTCGCCATGAATCAAACGAAAAATAATAGCAAAATAAAATAGAACAAGTATGTAGTGATGTGAAAATACGATGGTTGATGGGGAAAAACCGTTCATGTAACTCCAGTTGACGGTAAAGAGTCGGCCATTAGTCACTGCAGTGATTCTACAGTTATTTCATCGTTTGATATTCATCAAATATGACAGTGTTCAGTATCTTGCCGTGTAGTTTACACCCCGACCAGCAAATCTAAGGTCATTTAGCCACTGCCACCACCACCACCACTGTCACCGCTATCGCCATCAGCATTACCAAACGCATCACCACCACCACCACGCCGTGAGTACTTAGCTGGGTAGCGAGGAGAATGGTTGAATACTTAACTATCGATATTTACATCACACTAATGCAATTAGCGGAACGCTGCATTTTGTGAATTCGGAATCACACGGCTGTCGTTCACACGTACACCAGTTCCAAACTGGCGGATTACATGAATTATATATGAGGACCAGAGCACGTAGAAGCAGGAAAGCTTATTTGGAATTGAAATGAGAATGCCAGTTTCCGAATAGCTTACTACCTCAACAACAACAACAACAACAACAACAGCAACAATTACTACTACTACTACTACTACTACTACTGCTGCTGTTGCTGCAACTACGACTACTATCATTAACTACAGTAACCAACCCGATTCACATCGCCACCGCCAACGCTATTGTCACTACCACTACCACCACAAACCATACTAACGCTTCTCCTACCACAACCACTACTTACAACTACTACTACTACAACTACTGCTACTACTACTATTGTAGATCACCAACGTAAGTAATAATAATAATAATAATAATAATAATAATAATAATAATAATAATAATAATAATAATAATACGTGGACGGGAACCAATCCGATTCATGCTACCACCAGTCATACTATTCTGACTACTACCACCACCAGCACCACCACCACAACCAATATCACTAGTGCCACCACTACTTCTCTTATTTACTGCAGCTACTACTACTACTACTACTACTACTACTACTACTGCTACTATCATTTGCAAGATGTCAGTTGTTGCCGTGACGAAAATTCAGTTAACTGTATCTAGATCTTAGAACATGTAACAAAAGAGAACAAGATTCTAAAAATTCCAGAATATTCTTCTTATATATTTTTAGACAGACATACAACCACACACACGCACACGCAAACATATATATATATATATATATATGTCCTTTTGGCATCTTTTAAGTTTTTGTTACACAAAAAACAAAACGTGCACACATGTATATATATATATATATATATATATATATCTTTTGTTCTTATATATATATATATTGTTCTTTATACATATATGCATATATATATGTATACGTGTGTGTGTGTGTATCTTTTTGTTCTTTTTTCTGGTTCTGTAGTACAAAAACCTAAAAGAGTCGAACAGAACTTTTTCTTAGATGTGTGGAGAGTGATTTTTTTTTGGCTTCTTTAACTAACAAATGAGCCGCCATAGTTTCCCGCTAATATCTAGGAATTTGGAGATAGCGATCTTCAGCATAGCCTGAGAAGACACTGAATACACAGACACAGACAGACACACAGACAGACACACATGGATGTGTCGAGTCGATTCGTAGACTCGTTGCAGAGACGGACAAATGCGTTGTAGTGTTCCCGCTCTTTATGTCTCAATTCAGATAGTCCTACTGTCAACAGTCCCTTTCATCATTCCAACATTGCTGCATAAACTGCAAGTCGATTAATGGAGTCAGTTTCTCTCCATTTCTCTCTCTATCTCTTTATATATATGTTCAAGTATCATCATAGCATGAAACTATTAGCAGCGCTTAAGAGTGGGTATTTAATTTTATATATATATAAAGTTAAAATAAGCAGCAAGGATGGCTAAGTCAAAATGGTTTTTTGTATTCTTCCTTTCTACTTGGAGAGTTTAGATGTAGTTATAAAAATATGTCCCTCTGTTTAAATGTAATTTCATTAAATTTCTATATCTTTGTGCAGCTGAGGATTGCTCTGCATTTTATATTTGATGTAATGTTCACAATACAGTTGTCGGCAATACAGTGGTTCCAGCGTTCCTGTTACTTTCGGAATCAGGCCTGTAACTCGTTTTCCAGCGAGTCGAGGACTTTCTGCAATTCGCTCTGGATCTCGACAACGATGTTAAAACGGCGACCTTTGAGCTGCATTTTCCTCTTGGGGAAGAGATGGACGTCCGCAGGTGCTAAATCTGGCAAATAGGGCGGGTACAGAAACGATAACATGTTGTTATGAGCGAGAAAATCACGAGTGAGGAGACGTCGGTGAGGAATCTAATTCTTCGTACTCCACAGATCCGGTCGCTTTCGCCGAATGTCCTCCATCAAACGCTTCGAAACGTTGCACTAGAACACTCGATCGATGGTTTGGCCCTGGCCGACGAATTCTCGATGCCCAATACCACATTTCCGGGGGTGACGCTTGTAACAGGTCTTCTAGATCGCTCATTGTCTTCCAGGGACGTTCCCCCGCTTTTGTAGCGCCCGTGTCACTCGAAACATGGCGTATGACTCATTGCTTCATCACTCTATGCTTATTGAAGCATGCACAATGCCTCTGTAGCAGACTTCCCAAGTTTAACACAAATTTCACGTTGGCTCTTGGTTCCTGTCCAGCATACACGTGATCACAAAAACACAAATTTCACAAATTGCGAAGTAAACAGTAATGTAACTCGGCACACTGCCTCAGGAAGGTTACTGCTAGCTCTCTCTGCGCACGCAACCGTGCACTGCCATCTGTTGGCGCGATACAGAACTAGTCCGGGAACTTTTTGATACCTCCTCGAATATGTATGTATGCATAGATAGATAGATAGATAGATAGATAGATAGATAGATAGATAGATACATTTATTTTATTAGCCACGAAGATGGGACAAATACAATGTAGAGCTTTTCTTTTTGGGAGGGGGAAGGGGAAAAAAGTAGGGGTGTGTTGATCAAAAGGGATCGTAGGAAAGGAAAAAGGAGGGAGTTCGATCAAAAGTGATCGAGAAAAAAAAAGAAAAAAGCGATCAATAGGGATCGTGTATCACAGTAATGTTCTCGTGTAAAAAGAGGGGAGGACAGTTTAGGTTTAGCCGTGGAAAGAAAAGCCTACGGAAAAGACCACGGTAACCTTGGTCAATATTGTCATTGGGATCTTCAGACAAGGACTAAACTATTCTCTTCTGCCATTACACACACACACACACACACACATACATATATACATACATACATACATACATATATACATAAATAGAGAAGCACATATGTATACATAATTATTCATGTAGGTATATTAAGTATGTTTATTTGCAAACAGCGCTGTAATCGTTTAATAAGCATTTGTTTACCCTTGCTTTAGAAAACAATCTCATTGTAAAACTGCAGGGCTTCCATTAATTAATTAATTTGAAAGATCAGCTGATTTGTTTCCAGCTTTCATTAAATCTCAATTAGGATTTTCCTTATTCTTCCTAACGCAACTTCGAAAATATATAGTGAGACCACCCATGAACAATCTAAACAAGATCAGTCAAAGCTAGACCTCGTTTTCATAGCGAATTAAAGCAAACCGCGTATTTACGAGTAAATTTATTAATAAATTTACAATCATATGTTTAATAAATCTGAAATTTAATCTCAAAACTTGCAATGTTTGTTCCCCCAATTAATTAATATACGCAGCCAAATCTACAACGCTATGTAATAAATTAGGACTGTAAACTCAGATCGTGCAGCAGATATATGATGAGAAATATTTCTTCCGCGACCATCCCGTTTCTCCCCAGATACAGAGCACACCAGACGGCATTACCCAATGTGATAGATTCCAAAACAGGTAGGGTGTAATTAGTAAAACAATTTGCCTGCTATTTCTAGCTGCTTCATTGACCACGTAGAGGCTTCTTGATTGGCTTGCCATGCGTCTGGTTATAGCGTGATAGCATTAATGATTGTTGTGGTGGTGGTAGTAGTAGTAGTAGTAGTAGTAGTAGTAGTAGTAGTAGTAGTAGTAGTAGGAGTAGTAGTAGTAGTAGTAGTAGTAGTAGTAGTAGTAGTAGTAGAATGAGGAGGAGGACGAGGAGGAGGAGGAGGAGGCTAATGGAGGCGGTAGTGGCAACGGTGATGATGATGGTGGGGGTGTCTGTCGTGGTGGTAGGGATGGTGGTGGTGGTGTAATGGTGATTGTAGTTGTGGTGGTGGCCGTGACGATGATAGAATGGTGATGGTCTTGGTGAAAGTAGTGTTAGTAAAGGTTGTGGCCGTGGTGGTGGTGGTGGTAGTGGTAGTTGTGGCTGTTGTGATGTGGTGATAGTGATGGTGTTGGTAGTAGTGGTGATGTTGGAGTTGGTGGTGACTGTGACGCTTTAGTGGTAGAAGTTGTAACGGTGTTGATGATGCTGTTGTTGTTGCTGTTGTTGTTGTTGTTGTTGTTGGTGGTGGTGGTGGTGGTGGTGGTGGTGGTGGTAGTGGTTGCTGTTGCCTCTGATATTGTTGCTGCTGTTGTTGTTGTTGGTCTAACTGAAGTGTATTGGACGGTGGTTATGGTGATGATGAACATGGCCATGACGATGACGATGGTGATGATGATGGTGATGGTGATCATCATCATGCTCATAATGATGGAAATGATGATGGTGATGATGATGACGATGATGGTGGTGGTGGTGGTGGTGATGATGATGATGATGATGGTGAAGCTGATGATGATGATGATGATGATGATGATGATGATGATGATGATGATGACGATGACGACGACGACGATGATGGTGGTGGTGGTGGTGGTGATGGTGGTGATGATGATGATGATGACGATGACGATGATGCTTAACAGAGTTCCTGCGATTAATGGTAAAGACGGAGAGGGAGAGAGAAGAGCTAAGTGTAAAGATCGAACCTCTACCACACCACATAAACTGCCCACCCCCACTCCCCATCTCACACACACACACACACCCCAACACCCACAACCCCCCAACAAACCCTCCAGCACTCCTAAACTCACGCAACTACCCCCACGTTCCCACAGTTCTACTC
>NC_068981.1:17395055-17404075 GCF_001194135.2 Octopus bimaculoides
ATATATACACATACATACATATACAAATATATGGATATATATATATACATGACATGTACATA
Organism: Octopus bimaculoides; assembly: GCF_001194135.2. Taxonomy (NCBI): domain Eukaryota; kingdom Metazoa; phylum Mollusca; class Cephalopoda; order Octopoda; family Octopodidae; genus Octopus; species Octopus bimaculoides. The sequence continues at coordinate 17,395,118 of NC_068981.1, forward strand.
TATACATACATGTGTATATCTATATACATACACACTCAAATATACATGTATGTATGTTTGTATATATTATGCCTGCGGCCATTCTCTTTTAGTTTCGACAGCATATTTACATGTGTGTGTACACACAAACTTATATATACATACACCCAAGCACGCACACAAACTCACCCAGTCCTATATACATACGTGCATATATATATATATATATATATATATATATATATATATATATATATATACTTATAGATATGTATTTATGTATGCATACGTTTATACAAACATAATAATATGTGCAAATGTGAATATAATTATCCTAGTGACATGTGATGCAAACGTTAACATTTCCATGTACATGTATGGTCTTTCATGTGTAGGAATGTTTGCATGTATGTGTGTGAATCTGCATGTGTGCGTGTGTGTGTGTATGTGCGTGCGTAGATATAACCGTATATGCATCTGCGTGTGTATGTGTGTGTATGTGTGTGTTTGTGTGAGTGTGTGTATAGACGAGAAAAAGGGTAAGAAGAAAACAGAGAGAAAGAGAGAGAGAGAGTGAGAGAAAAAGAGAGATAACTGGTAGAAGCAAAACTGAGAGATTGATATACTGGTGTAAGAGTAAACAATATATATATATATATATATATATATATATATATATACTTATATATATATACTTATATATATATAGGAGATAGGAGAGACAGGGGGAGGCTTGTGTTGTCTGTCGTCTTTGAATTGTTGTTACTGCTGCTGCGACTGCTGCTGATGTTAATTCTTTTGAAGGGAAGCGGGGAATCAGTTGGAAATTGGATTTCAGCAGATCTAGAACTGTGTGCGTTTATCAGTTGAATGAAATATGTATGCATGTATATACGTATACAAGTGTGCATGTATGTGTGTTTGTGTGTATGAATGCATGTATACCTCTGTCTGTGTGCATACATACATACATGTATGCATGCATATATACTTCTGTCTGTGTGCATACATACATACATGTATGTGTATACGAATGTAAGCATGTATGTATATTGTTAGTATGTTTCATATGCATACATGCATACATGTATACATTTATACAACATGGATGGCTGGCTGGACAGATGGATGGACGGATGGATTGACGGATGAATGGATGTATACATGCATATATGAATGTATACATGTACGTGTGTGTGTGTATATGTAAGAGAGAGAGACAGTGAGAGACTATTTTTAATGCAATATGTTTGTGGCCATTGGTGTGTGCTGTACGTTTTTGCTATTTTTCTGTGTATATGTATGTATGTATGTATGTATGTATGTATGTATGTATGTAGGCAGGCAGGTAGGTAGGTAGGTAGGTAGGTAGGTAGGTGTGTGTAAAAAGCATGTAAAGGAAAAAGTACTTTGGAGTGGAATAGCGTGGTACATATGTATATGTGGATGTGTTTATGTGTGTATATGTGTGTGTGCGCATGCGTGCGTGGTTATGTGAATGCGTCCATGTGCGCGTGAGTGACTGTGCGTGTCTCTGTGTGTCTGGTTGATGTGTATGTAATGTGTATGAACGTGTATGCCTATGTATGAGCGTGTGTGTAGCTCGTGCGTGAGAGAATAATGTCCTTACAATAAAACTACAAGCACCACCACCACCACCACCACCACCATCACAGCCACCGTCACCACCACTTGCACGGCATTACCGCCACCAACAGTACCACCACCCTCGCCATCACAGATTCTGCTACAACCCATTATACAGCTTCATCCCCACCACTACCACCACCACCACAACAACAACAACAACAACAACATTATAGCTTTAAAGACTACTACCCTTACTACTGTAACCAACTACTTCATTTGTTTCACCACTGCTACTATCACCTATACAAGTGTTGCAGTACCACCACCACCAACAACAACAACAACAACACCAACAACAACACCACCACTACAACCACCACTACCATCACCAACACCACCACAACCACCACCACCACTACCGCCACCACCATCACCACCACTTGCACGAGTCGAATGAACAAAGGTGTTTCTATGTGGTTACTCGACCTGCTGGATATAGCAGCAGCCAAATCTCCCTCTCGTAATAGTCAACCGTTTTAGAGAAGGACGCATTGGACAATGTGCCCATGGGTTCTTCGCACATAGGAAAAGAACGGAATTGTCACGGCTGGATTGTCTTTCATAGTTCTGCTCCATCTGGGCTGACCTGAGACAAAGCAGCAACGATTTGCAGAAAATCCACAAGTACTGCTTACGCTACTATACTCTCATCACTACCACTACCACCTCCACCTCCACCACCACCATCACCACTACAGATCCACGAATACCATTAGATCACCACCACCACCACCACCACCACCACTGTAAGACAGCAGCAGCAGCACCACAACGCCACCCACACCATAACACCACCCAAAGAGTATCACTGTCACCACCCCCACGGGTGGGGTAGCTCTTCACCACCTATCCCTATATCTCTACATATATTGGTTTTAATTTGGGGTGAAAGACCAGCAAGTTCGGGAGAGAGGGTCAGTCGATTACATCGACCCCAGTGTTTAACAGCTATTTATTTTACCGACCCCGAAAGGATTAAAGGCAAAGTCGACCTCGGCAGAATTTGAACTCAGCAGGTAAAGACGGACAAAATGCCGCTAAGCATTTCGACCGGCGTGATAACGTTTCTTATTTCTTTATTGCCCACAAGGGGCTAAACATAGAGGGGACAAACAAGGACAGACAAAGGGATTAAGTCGACTACATCGACCCCAGTGCGTAACTGGTACTTAATTTATCGACCCCGTAAGGATGAAAGGCAATGTCGACCTCGGCGAAATTTGAACTCAGAACGTAGCGGTAGACGAAATACCGCAAAGCATTTCGCCCGGCGTGCTAACGTTTCTGCAATCTCGGCACCTTCATCTTTGCATATATTAACACACCAACTCTATGACGAATACAACCACTGCTACCATTACGACATTGACATAACACTTCCACTATCACCACCTACCACCACCACCACCATCACTACTACCACCGCCACCACCATCATGAGCACCACCACCACCACCACCACTACTACTATGCTCACTTACCGAAATCAGCATCGCCACTACCAGTCACACTAACGTCAAGTATCCATCACACAGGATCCTCAACAGAGTCACTCGACTTGCAAGAAATAGCAACCAAATCGTTCTCAAATCGCGTCCTATCGTCCTAAAACATTATATTTCTGGAAATATAATGTCTTTAAAAACGCAAGACGATCACGGCTGGAATACACAGTAGCATAGTTAGAGAGAGGGGCGGTCCCTCCCTCCAGGGCGATGCAGTCCAATGACTAAAACGAGTAAAAGATAAACGATAAATAATCTAGAATTGAAACCGTTCTATCTATTCAGTATTCCTGAATCTTCTCAATCTCTTGTTTTTGAAGGGTTTTTAATCATAGTCGGCGTTAGAAAGGGTCACGGGGTTAGAGACAGATTCCTCCATGAACAAACCAAGGCTATGACCAAGTTACAAATTACAGCCTCCCGCTTGAAATAGAAGCTAAATTTTAATAAGTTACATCTTACAATTTTAAATAAGGAGTGGAGTGTGTTTGATAATGTAGTCTTTCATATCCTTAGATAGTAAAAGAAGGAATAGTCGCAGCTGGAGTTTCTTCTGATCATAGGTTTAATCCGAGGCTAAACTGCGGGATTAATCTGATGCTAAACGATATCTCACAACCGCACAGAAACTCATCACAAACGCATTGCTGTGCATACGCGTACTCACACAAGCGCGTACGCACGCATACACATACACACAGACACACATGTACACACATGCGTACATACAGACACACGTGCACACGCACATGAAGAAGAAGCACATGAAGGTCCCAGCTGATACGATCAACGGAACAGCTTGCTCGTGAAATTAACGTGCAAGTGGCTGAGCGCTCCACAGACACGTGTACTCTTAACGTAGTTCTCAGGGAGACTCAGCGTGACACATAGCGTGATAAGGCCGGCCCTTTGAAATACAGGTACTACTAATTTTTGCCAGCTGAGTGGACTGCAGCAACGGGAAATAAAGTGTCTTGCTCAAGGACACAACGCGTCGCCGGGAATTGAACTCACGACTTTACGATCGTGAGTCGAATGCCCTAACCACTAACCACCCGCCGTCACATACACAGGTACACGTACACACACCTCAGCACGTAATATGCACACGTACACAAATACATACGCGTGCACACACACTCACACCATACACACATAGACATACATACATACATACATACATACATACATACATACATACATACATACATAGATGTGTGCACACACGTATGCAAACTCATAATATATACACACACACATACCCATTGCTATTCTTGTGGTTGCCCCTCTTATTCGGCGATAACCATCTTGCCCTTTATTGGTAAGCTATCGATATCTTGTCTTATGGTCATTCCACACCAGTTTCTCTTTCCATTTTGGATCATTTGATCATGATTGAACTTCTTAAAGAGTGATGACGTTGGGCACTGCTACATTACGACCGGAGCGACGTAAAAACTATTGCCGATGTTACACCTACCATGTTCTTTACACGAGCGAAGAAACTACAGAAATGCTGGTATTCCATCCTCGCAGATGAGGGTGGTAGTGACAACCAATAACGACAATGACCATTCAAGAGAACCCTTCAATACATCGATTGATAATTTTGAATTTCATTTTAAAATTGAGCTTTATTTATTTATTTATTTATTTATTTATTTATTTATTGACGATCCAGATGCATCAATAACATCATCAAAGTTTTGCCTTCCGTTTCCTCGTGTTCAGGGTACAGTAAGGCTAAAGCCGATAGTATTTCTTGATTCATTGAAGCTCTCAAATATAATAAGATCGATTTCAACTACTGACAACTGAAATAGTGAACATAATTTTAATGGCTGCTCTAACCACAACTGAGGAATTCTTCAGTTTTAGAAATCTGTGCGTTTAGGCGACTTTTTAGAATACAGTTCTATATTTAAGAGATGAGGAATCATGTACATTATTTACATTATTTATATTTGACAGATATTTGTCCTCATCTTGTTTGTTGTTAACACAACGTTTCGGCTGATACGGTATTTTTTGATGTTAGGAATGAGAACCCAGGTAAATAATGAACTTTTTAGAAGTATCTTACAATTCAAGATGCTTCCATAAAGTTGCATTCTATCTATACCAGTGCTAAAAACTATCCAAGGTTGAAGCAAGATCCTTTAAGATATGGTTTTTTAATTTCTTTTTGCCAACAAGGGGCTAAACATAGAGGGGACAAACAAGGAAAACAAAGAGATTAAGTCGATTACATCGACCCCAGTGCGTAACTGGTACTTATTTAATCGACCCCGAAAGGATGAAAGGCAAAGTCGGCGGAATTTGAAAGATTCCTTTAAAATATTTACGTCACGAATGTTGTTGCTTTCATTTGAGTCAACCAGTAAATCTTCAAACATCCAAAAAAAATTCCAAATTAAGTCATAAAGGCATAAATGTCATTATGGAAGCGATCAATAGTTTCTTTCATTATTCTCACTCTTTGATTAACTTTACACCCTTGTCTTTTATCGTAGGCCATGTGCTTCCTTTTTTCTGCACCATTTTTTACATCAATAATCCGTTCTTCACGTACTTTCATCCTAGCTTCAGTTGATACACTAACCAATAATACTCGACTACTTAAAATTAACGTTAAAGGCTTTCTAATCCCAAATAACATTATGAAAGTTCATAACGTGATCTTGGAGTTGTTTTCAACACAGACAAAGATTTTATTCCAAAATCCAAGCATCACCAATCATTTGAAACTTAAAATCTAATGTATCATCTGTTTTCACATAAGTTCTCGTATCAGCGGTTTCATTTTGATTATCAACCCTGCTTTGCAAAAGTTCTTCTGTGATAACATAATCTTCATAAGCTAGTTTCACAAAGGTTGGATTTATTTAAATTTTCTCTTAGGTTAGTTGCAGGCTAAAATTTAGTTAAACATTATTGAGCTGTAGGGAACAGAATGCTAATTGTAGACTAAACTCTAATTCTATGGGGTACCTAATCCCTTCATGCTACAAATGAACTTAGCCATTTATAAACATTAACTTAATCCAGCTTCAAATTCAGATTTGACTACTATTGCATCGTTCAGTTTTTACCAACAAGGATTTCAACAAGAAAAGAAGAAATATATTAACTGAACCACACAAGAAGTTACCTCCAATACATCATGGTTAGCAGCACGCACACCAACCAAATTCAGAAAATGATCGTCGCTGTTTACGAAAATAACTTTGCATTTTTTCTGTTGCTTCCATGTTGAACATAATTTTTATAAACAGCAATAGCTACTGCATTGTCATAACACTGAGATCCACGCATTTCTAACGCCATTTTATCCTTTTAAAAGTTGTTTCAAAATTACTTCCACAGTGTTTTTAGCATCCCTTCGTTTTAAAAGGATATAAAAAAAAGTCTTTTATAAAAAAAAATTATCGAAATAACGAATTGTTTCTGTCATTTGCTCTTGATGTGCTCGATTTAGAGTAAAATCAAACATGAGGTCAAAATATTTGGCTTTAATGCTATGTAGCCATTTCAAACGAACAGCAGAAGCCATCAACTGAAAACATTTATTCTGCACTAACGGAGATAAATATGATATTCTCCCATGTTTATTTTCCACATTATTAAGGTGTTCTTTCACGACAAGATCATAGTTTGTCAGTAATTTTAATTACTGCAAAAGAAAAATGCAAAATTGTTTTCCTCTTCTTGTCTGTGAGAACACACAATACAAACGTTTGAGTTGCAAAAAAAAAGATTATGCAATGGAGAATTTAGTGTTTGCTTTTCTGATGCAATTTGAGGCTGTTGCTCTGTGTCAATGATTTCTCTATTTCTAAAATATTTCTTTTCATTTCCTTCCATTGAATTGAAGCAGAATCGTTGATTATTGGTTTGTTTTGTCTTGTCTGTTTTGCTTTTTGCTTTTTCATGGGTGCTAAACCTTTCTTGGTGCTTTCCAATGATCAAATCTATTTTCTTGTTCCAATGAAGGCTAATTGGCATTCCGTGAAAATAACAAACAACAAAAGTTAAAAGCTGCTTTCTGCATTTGAGAATAAACAAACCATGGACTTCCTTCTCTACATCCATTTACTAACATTTCTTCAAACTATCTTTTATCCACTGACTGGCTTTGTATAGGAACAAATGAATCTCCACTATTCTGAAAATACTTCGAACTCAACGTAAGAATTTCTATCCACAGAGCAGCTGATAAAATAACATTATTTATATATATATTTCATCACGCTTGGTGCAGAAACTTACACTATGTTGCTGAACCGTACTTAGTATAAGCTGCGCAAAGTTTCCCTGCTTCTCGATGTTTAAAATTTTAGTATCGTCCGCCACTTTATAAGACACATCTATTCTTGAAACAATTAAATGTCCTTCTCATACACTTCTGCTTAAAAACAAAAGAAAGTTAAGCAATGACATCATAAAACCAAGGAATGCTGCCCAAGGAGCTGCCTTCCAAGTCTTATGATGTTATCAGCCTCATATATACAAACTAGGTCAAAGGATGCACTTCGGCACTTGGTAGTTAAAAGATGTTCCTGAAGGGATATGATACGACTTTCAAAGACAATTTGAATCGATGTTAAGCCTCTGCCGCCTCGTTTACATTCTAGGTAGAGTCGGTCTACGTCCCTTGTATGTAAGTATGTGTGTATGTATGCATGCATGTATGCATGTATGTATGTATGTGTGTGTGTGTTTGTGTGTATGGATGTATGTTCTCTTCTGTTTGTTAATTATTTAAATTCTTCCTCTGAGGAAGGGGCTGTTTCCTAACAAAGATACAAAGCCCCAATTGGTATGTAGATAACGGAAACAATGTCACATATTAAACTTAATAAAAGTTTTGCATATTTTTACTCTTTCAATAACAGATTGTATTTGTAATGTGGGAGTTAGTTGGTTGATTGCGTATATATATATGTATGTATGTATGTATGTATGTATGTATGCATGTATGCATGTATATATGTATGAACGTATTGGAGCTGTACGAGTTTGGCAAATGACTTGATTTGAGACCGTATACTAAAACTGAAACTATTACGAGAGAAAGTCATCTTAGCCATTCAACACAAGTACAGTTCCATTCGGTTTTCGTTTGTTTCTTAATAATACTTTATACTATAGGCACAAGGACTGAAACTTGAGGGGAGGAGACAGTCGATTCTATCGACCCCAGTGATTCACTGGTACTTAATTTATCGACCCTGAAAGAATGAAAAGCAAAGTCGACCTCGGCGGAATTTGAACTCAGAACGTAGCGACGGGTGAAATACCGCTAAGCATTTCGTCCAGCGTGCTAACGATTCTACCAACTCGCCGCCTTTTTGTTTCTTAATAATACAATGCATGCAGCGTAGTCCCTACCGCAATTCCATTAGATCCTTTTGAAAATCAGTTACTCGAAAGATTTCTTTCCTTTTTGCTCCCATTCTTTTCTTTCCTTTCCCTTGCCTTATAAAGAAGTCCGGACCCATTAGATTTAATATACTATTTTATGCATTGGTCATATTTGGGTGGGGGGGATTTGTTGAGGGAGGGATTTGCTTTGCTCTTCGTGTAACTTTGGACCTGTGGGTGTACTTTAGTGTACTTCTTTTTGGTTGAGCTTTTGCTAAATGAACCTTTAATCATTTTTTTCAAATTCAAATTCTCTACTTATTTTTTCTAAATATATTCCTTCATTTATTTAATTTGTTATGAATATTGTATTTTCCTTTAAATAGTATTTTGTAATATTTGTTTCTTTCTAGGTACTGATTTTGAACCTTTGAAGATGCCAATTAAGTATATATTAATT
>NC_068981.1:17404235-17405662 GCF_001194135.2 Octopus bimaculoides
AGAAGAAGAAGAAGAAGAAGAAGAAGAAGAAGAAGGAGGAGAAGAAGAAGAAGAAGAAGAAGAAGAAGAAGAAGAAGAAGAAGAAGAAGAAGAAGACCTACAAAAATCAGCATTGCTTAGAACTGCAAGAATTCTTCGCAGTGTTCTTGAAGCATGACCAGTAAACAAGTGTCCCCTTAGTCTGCTGGCTGTGGACAGCTGACACTTTCCATCACACCCAGCAAAATAAGCTGTGAGTTTTCATATAATAATAATAATAATAATAATAATAATAATAATAATAAAAGACGACATGACAAAAAAAAAGCTGCATGACAATGTTGCAAGAATGATCCATTGGGAGATTTGTAGAAATTATGGCCTAGAAAGATCAAAGCCATTGGATGACCAAATCCCAGAAGGTGTTACTGTGAATGAGGAATGCAAAATCCTTGTGGGACGAAATGATTCAGACATCGGAAACCTGACATTGCTGTGATGAACAGAAAAGAAAAAAACATGCCTGATAATCGACACAGCATGTTCTGGTGACAACAGCATCGAACAGAAAGAAGAATTAAAAAATAAACAACTATGATGAATTGAAGTGGAAAATGCGCAGATTGTGGACGTGATATCAATAGTGATTGGCATTCTTGGAAGTATCAGCATTTAACTACCAACATGGCTCAAAAAGATTGATACAAATATAAGATAGAACACCTACAAAATCACCATTGCTTGGAACTGCAACAGTTTTCCGTAAGGTTTTTGAAGTATGATAAACAAACAAATATCACCTTAGTATGCTGATTGTGGACAGCTGACACTTTCCATCACACCCAGCAAAATGAGCCGAATTTCCATGTCAGACAGACAAGGTTTTAATGCACCGAATGGCTTTTTATCTTAACTGATTGGAAATGTTATGTACATTGTTTTGTCTTGCTATAAAAGATGGGCTACAGCAAATATAAAAGATGGGCTACAGCAAATATAAAAGATGGACTATAAAAGATGGGCTACAGCAAATATTCAGCTCAATATCACAGATTTCCTTGTTAGTTGCTTGACTTTAACTAGCTGAGCATGTCCCTTAGTGGCTGAGGATATGTGCATCTCTGAGCACGAGCAGAAGTAGTGGGGGAGCGTCATAGCCATGTGCTGAAAGGAATTTTGGGGGGTTTGAATAATTCACCTCTGGAAACATGGGTGTTTTGTTCCTCATCCTTAAAACAACCCTTATTCAGGGACCTTTTGAGTAGGAATGGTTACTCGACCTGAAGAAAAGTCTAACTGGGCCCCACCTGCAAGGTCATGCGCTGTTTATCTTGATATGAGATCACCATGTCGCGTACATATGGTTGTGATGCACGTTCCTGGTGTTAGATAGATAGATAGATAGATAGATAGATAGATAGATAGATAGATAGATAGATAGATAGATA
>NC_068981.1:17406407-17407048 GCF_001194135.2 Octopus bimaculoides
TATATCGTTTGGGTATGGCATATGAGTTCAACAAAAACTGACCCCATAAAATAGTGGCAAGCAAAATCTATAACAAGTCTTCTTGATACATTAGTAGCTTCTAAGTGGAAGCGAAGGCAGCATGTTCTTTGTCTATCTCCTTAACTTCTTGGAGATTTTAGGTAAAATTATACTAATGTGTCCATCTGCTTTAATTTAATTAAACTCTATGTCTTTGTGCAGCTGAAGATTGCTCTGCATTTAAATTGATGCAATGGTTGCATTGTTCAATTAAATGGAGTTGCTTGAAACGATCGTACTGCATTACCTCTGGATATCCTTGTTGCTTATTTTGATATATATATAATATCCTCATTGATTTTAATACGAGCATACAACCTCGCAAGTACATTTATGTATTTTTATATATTTATATATTAATAAATTTTTATATTATATCTTCTGTTTGTGAATGTACCTACGTATGCTGAGGAGTATTCCGACGCTTTGAAATATATTGAGTGAATATGAACACTGGCCTTCGAAATTTGTTCTCTCTTTCTTGGTTTTATTCCTGAGGCTCTATTAGAACGCTAATTAGTTGTGCTGTATAAGGGGCTAATTATCCCATTTATTTCTTCATTATATATATATATATATAT
>NC_068981.1:17407058-17408767 GCF_001194135.2 Octopus bimaculoides
ATATATATATATATATATATATATATATATATATATATACAAATACAGTAGCGTCGGTTCGCACGGAACAGCCATGTTGAAGTGGCGACAAACATTGCTTTTCAGTACAGATACTACTTTCATCTCTTATAGAGATTGTCTAACTAGTTACTTATATATACAGAGGTGGTGGTTGTGTGGTACGAAGCTTGCTTCTCAACCACATGGTTCCGGGTTCAGTCCCACTGCTTAGCACTTTGGGCAAGTGTCGTCTACTATATCCTCGGGCCGACCAAAGCCTTGTGAGTGGATTTGGTGGTCGTATGTATATATATAGAGAGAGAGGTGTGTGTGTGTGTGTGTAAGTGGGTGTATTTATAGGTGTGTGTGCCTTTGTCTCTGTGTTTGTCTTCCCCACCATCACTTGACAACCGATGCTGATATGTTTACGTCCTCGTAATCTAGCGGTTCGGCAAAAGGATTAGATAGAATAAGTACTGGGTTAGATAGAATAAGTACACACATACACACACGTACACACACGTACACGCACGCAACACATAAATATACATACATATGTATGTATCTATGTATATGCATATATATGAGTGTGTGTGTATTTGTATGTTTATGTATGTATGTATGTATGCATACATGCGTATATGCATGTATGCATGTAACCAGATTCTTTGTGGTAAATTGTTGAAAATGTTCTCGTATTTCTTTCAAGTTCTGTCCAATCGTGTTATGTACTCCTAGGTGCGTTGTTCTATCCACAGACCCGGACACTTTTATGAAACAAAGATGCTATTATATCGCTACGCATAGAACGTCTTTTATATCGTGAATGAAATCCCTTTGAAAACAACGGGATTTCACCATTAACGATTTCAGTTTCGTCTCGTTCACTTTTGAATCGGCTTCAGAGTTGCCAACCTTTCGTGGATAACTATACATCGAGAAATAAATAACACGTGAGACCAGGTAAGGCTGTAGCTTGTCGGTCCAAAAGTTCCCTTCTCTTTGTTTATTTATGCAGGTCCATCCATCGAATGCTTGCCAGGCCTATCGTAACTTCATTATATTACTCATTTTTTATAGCTGAACGGACAAGAGCAACGTGAAAGGAAGTATTTTGCTGAAGAGCACAACTTTTCGGCCAATCCATGAATCGGAACCAAAGTCTTACGATTATGAGTACAACACTTTAGCCACAAGGTCACGTGTCACAATCCCCCCCCCCACTCTTTCTAAATATTTAATAATCCTTTCTACTCTAAGCACAAGGCCTGATATTTTGGGGAGGGGGATTTTCGATTACATTGAACCCAGTACCTCTCAACTGGTTCTGCCACTCGCCACCATTTTCTAAGCATTTAATAATAATTCCCAAATCCTCAAGCCAGCGCTCTTCTTTCATCGTACGTACTTCATCAGTACAATTGTATTTATGCAATAAATAATTACATGCCTAAACTCACATTTTAAGGCATCTAATTTTCAGAATAGTGTGAAACTATTTAAACGAAATATTTCAGTTCAAAATGTCAGAGAATTGTGTGCCGTTAAAAACAGCGCATTTAAGCAAAAGATGTTTCTTTGGCTAGTCAGGGATCCATACAGTTCTATATTTAAGCGTAGTGGTTAAGAGCGCGGGCTACTAACCCCAAGATTCCGAGTTCGATTCCAGGCAGTGACCTGAAGAAGAAGAAGAAGAAGAAGAAGAAGAA
>NC_068981.1:17408964-17411772 GCF_001194135.2 Octopus bimaculoides
AACAACAACAACAACAACAACAACAACAACAACAACAACATCGAAAAACACCTTAGGAATGGGAACCCAGGTTCGAAATTTTCCCAAGACACCTGATGAAGGCTGGAGGGTATATCAGCTGAAACGTTGTATTAACAACAAACAAGATGAGGACAAATATCCGTCAAATGTAAATAATGTAGTCAGGGCTCAGGTTATCAGAATTTTTCATATCAGATTAGATGCCTTGTAGTGTGAGTCGTAAATCTTCTTACCTTAATCTGGTGCAGTTCAGCTGTGTATACCGATAGATTTCTTGGTATTACTAAATGAATGCTAATCGTTTTATTTTTCAAGCGTCGATTCATATCTTGCAGTTTAAATTGAAACACAAACACTTTCATGCAAAATACTTTGTGAGTGAATTTGGTTCTTTGAGACTATGTACAAGCCTATTGTTGTGTGTGTGTGTGCGTGTATTTGTATGTGAACATGTGTATGTGCTTTTGTGTTTGTATATTTCCACCGCTTGACAACCAACGTTGATTTGTTTACATCCCTCATATCCTAGCGGTTCGGCAAAATAAAACGTTAAAATAAATGCATGACTTACAATGACTCATAACTTTTTCGGCTAAACCTTTCAAAATTGTACAACAGCATGGTCGCTATTTGATGTAAAAGTACAGATAGATAGATAGATAGTTAGATAGATAGATAGATAGATAGATAGATAGATAGATAGATAGATAGATAGATAGATAGATAGATAGATAGATAGACAGGCGGAAGGACAAACAGACAGACACATACATACATGCATACATGCATACATACACACATACATACATATATACATACATATTGTGAATGCAATGAACGTTAACAAAAAAGAGACAGCAACACCGTAGGAACAAGTTTTAACAAACATTGTATTAGCTTAACGCTTAAAAAGAAAGAGGGAGATTCTTAACGCTTCGAACGCTAGTCCTTCATCAGAAGAAAAATATAGATGAAATATAAAGACGGCGTGTGAAACAGAAAAATTGGTTGTAAAGAGATGAAAAGAAAAACAGAGCAAAAGGCAGAGAGACAGGTGGGAATATGGTTCTATGGGGGGAGTTAAAAAGGAAGGAAGGGCGATTAGGTGCACGCGTAGCAATAGATAGATAGATAGATAGATAGATAGATAACAATATTCGTGTACATTCGAATGTGGGAAGAACTTGCACTGCAGAAATAGTCTCAGGAGAAATTTGTCCCCATAGACAACATGTGTGAATATACATCGGGCTACAAATGACGTCATCGGATCGTATGATGCATGTGGTTCTGCCTTGTTATATTCTTCCTTTGCACATATATAACAATGATAAAATGGAAAACTCAGGTGGGGGTGGTCTACGAAAGAAGCCTTTCGTGATATTCCTCCTTCAATTATCAAACATTGTCAAAACTCCAGTAAATGTCACGATGGAAAACCGTAACCCACGACGCTAATGTTCACCAGTTGCTATATAAAATAAAAATAAATATATAATTCAACACCATATCACAAATATACATAAACGTATCAACAATGTAAAATATGCTATCAACAATATACAGCTTAGGAAACATTTCCCTCTCTTTATTTTTATTTTCCATATCACATTATTCTTTGTTTCCGTTCTGCTATTATGTGGTTTCAATATAGTTCTTTTTTTTTTCCGTAATATTTTGCAGTATGCTTTCTACATTTGTTTATTTCGCTTATTTATTTTATTTTATTTTTATTTGTTTCCTTTTTTTTTATAATTCTAATTTTGTTCGGTTTCTTTTTTCCTAAATCACATATCCATACATACAAACACACACACACACGTGTATATGTATGTTCATATATATATATATATATATATATATATATATATATACATATATATATACAAGCATGTCTGTATAAATATATAAATATATATATGTATGTGTATGTATGTATGTATGTATGTATGTATGCAAACATGCATGTATGTATGCATGTGTGTGTGTATGTGTGTGTTTATATATACATACATACCAGCTATGTTATTTTGCCTTTGTTTGTAATATCTTTTCTCTTTTTTTTATTTTTGTAATCTGTTTGCAACAAATTCTGATTTCTATCGGTAGATTTAATAGCCAAGTTTCGATATAAACAACAACAACAACAACAGCAACAACAACAACAACAACAACAACAATAAGAATAACAATAAAAAAAAATTATGATTACAGTCCGGTTTTCTAATATTTAATGTAATTGACTGAAATGTATGACAGTGCGTTGATGGTGAGTTTATTAATGTCCATTCTAAACACTAGACTCCCTCCCTGGGGATCAGCACTCATTAATGTTTCAACACGCAATACTGCCAAAATACTCCTGGGAGTGAGAACCAAAACTTAACCCAACACGACACTACAATCACTTACGTCAGCAGAAAACCAACATTGAAGAGTCAATAATGTAGTGAGGTGAATACCGGCAGAGAGACGATGATGTAGGCGTGTGCGCGTGCGCGAGTGTGCGCGTGTGTGCGGTGACATGATGGGGATGGCTGTTGGTTGTGGTAGTGGTGACTGCGGTGGAGACGGTGGTTGTAGTGTTGGTAGTTGAGGTGATGGTGGCTGTGGTGATGCTGTCGGTGGTGGTGGTGCTGCTGTTGCTGCTGCTGCTGCTACTGCTGCTGCTAGTGCCACTGGCGGCGGTGCTAGGGGGTAGTGGTAGTGGTAGAAGTAGTGGTGGTTGTGGTAGTGGTGGTATTGATAATTGTGGCGATGGTAGTGGTGGTGGTGGTGGTGGTGGTG
>NC_068981.1:17412776-17413495 GCF_001194135.2 Octopus bimaculoides
AGTGGTGGTGGTGGTGGTGGTGGTGGTGGTGGTGTGTCTTTAGACGCCATTGTTACTGTTGTTTCTCCCGGCCATTCTCAAACTAACACCAGGCTCCCTCCAATCCCGTTATTAACGACAACACAGAGTAAGAGTTCGCTGCCACACATTCTTATTCCTTCACCAAGGTGTTGCAATCCTGTTAAATTTATTATACAATGCAATTTTATCCGCCCAAATTTCAATCCTTATAGCCCTACCTCCTCCTTAGAGGTCCTACTCGGCACCCCTAGGAGAAACACCGGTTTAGCATTATGTCAGATCTGATTGTGCAGACCTATAAGTATGTTTGCCAACCGTGACCATCCCATCTGGTTGTGTGCGCTTCTGATGCGGAGTATTGATGAATGTTAGACTTGTGTGTGACGATTGTGTGTGAGCAGTCGTGGTGTCGTATAGGCGGCGAGCTGGCAGAAACGTTAGCACGCCGGGAGAAATGCTTAGCAGTATTTCGTCTGCCGTTTCGTTCTGAGTTCAAATTCCGCCGAGGTCGACTTTGCCTTTCATCCTTTCAGGGTCGACTAAGTAAGTACCAGTTATGCACTGGGGTCGATCTAATCGACTTAATCCGTTTGTCTGTCCTTGTTTGTCCCCTCTGTGTGTAGCCCCTTGTGGGCAGTAAAGAAATAAGAAACGTTAGCACGCTGGACAAAACGATTAGTGGTATTTCTTCCAGATTT
>NC_068981.1:17414132-17415987 GCF_001194135.2 Octopus bimaculoides
AGAACAGTCCTGACTGAACATTCCGAGCAAAGACATTCTTGTGTGCTGCGAACTTAAGCCTACATTCTCTTAGAAGAGATCTGTGATCAAACCCATTCCAGACGTGCCAATCACTTCTGTCTCGCATGTGCAGGGAATCCAGGTCTTCATTATCTAAAATAGACTCATGGTCAAACACACGCCGACTTTGACAAACCCCCTTTCTTTTCCCCTACGTTTATGTTACCCTAATTAACAATTGCTCAGAGCAAACTATGATCAGAGAGAGTCCAACCGTGCCAGTCCTCCCTTTTACCTACATTTAGGGACCTCGAGCTACATTATCCAGAACAGAAAAGAGCGGTCCTACCTGGGCAACGCTTTAAAGGAGGCGGCGCTTTAGCGTCAGCTGTATAAGCCTGTATAGGCTTATACCTCCACGCGATGGGGAGCAGCTGCCCCGGGCGGCACACACACTCTGGCTATGTCACTAGCTATGACCAAAGGTATTCAAACTTCATTTTTTGACTTATTGTGTAAGGAACCTACGCTTACATTATCCAGAGCAGGCCTATGATCATAGACATTCCAACCGTGACAATCCCATCGTATGCCTTTATGTACAAGGAACCCACGTTTATATTATCCAGACCAGACCTAAGACCAAAGGCGTTCCAGTCCTGACATTCCCATCATGTGCCTTTATGTGTAAGGAACCTACGTTTACATTATCCAGAGCAGGCCTATGCTCATAGACATTCCAGCCGTGACATACCTCATCGTGTACATTTATGTGTAAAGAACCCAGGCCCAGACCCACGATATCCAGTGTATCTTTTTCTAGCTCGAGTGCGTGTGAGTTGAGTTAGATTTGACTGCTATTTCTAGCAGATCCAGCGACCACATAAAGGCACCCGCGCTGGCTTGTTTGAGTGACGATGCTGGAGGCCGCGGCGACAGCATCGGTGGCAGCGTCAATGGTGATGGTGGGGGGGGGACGGCCGTCGTGGTCATGATGACGGCGGCGGCTGTGGTGGTGGCTGTGGTGGTGGTGGTGCTACTACTGCTGCGTGGTATGTTGCGATGGTATGTGGTGGTGGCGATGTTGACATGACAGTGTTAAGATGACAGTTGTAGGGGCGGCAGTATGCGACTGTGGTAGTACATGATGGTCGGTTGTGGTGGTGGTGGTGGTAGCTTCTACGGCTGGTGTTGATGTTGTGGTGAGAGCGATAAGGAGCGGTGGAGGGAGCTAGGTACATAACGAGATTAGAGTTGTCAAAAAATGTGTAGTAATGGATAGCTTAGAATCGACAACTAATTTAATGGAAACCGAGATTGAATGAATCTATCTCCTCATCTAGAAACTTGGTAAACAGGCTGAGCTTTGTGATAACAACCTAATACAACAACGACAACAACAACAAGGTATAGAATAACAGCCTCAGTAACAACGACAAATTAATAATGATAACAATAATAATAATAATAATGATTATTGTTATGATTATTATTATTATAATTATAACGATCATAGCAACAGAAACGACATAATAATAATGATGATGATGGTGGTGGTGGTGGTGGTGGTAATGGTGGTAATAATACTAATGGTTTCAAATTAGGGCACAAGGGCAGCAATTTCAACCCCAGTGTTTAACTGGTACTTATTTTATCGATCCCGAAAGGATTAAAGGAAAAAGTTGTTGAAAACGGCAGAATTTGAACTCAGAACGTAAAGTTAGTCGAAATGCCGCTAAGCATTTTGTCCGACTTGCAATAATAATGATAATAATAATAATAATGATAATAATAATGATAATAATAATAATAATAATAATAATAATAATAATAATAATTCGTTCTTTTATTAGTC
>NC_068981.1:17416487-17417481 GCF_001194135.2 Octopus bimaculoides
CCTCTCCACCCTCAACTTCCTTTTCAAGTGAAACTTGAAAAAGTTGATGAGGGCTTGGCCAAAGAGGAAAGTGTCTGTCTTTAGCCCTTTCAAATGGGTCCACCATACTCCCTCTTTCGCTACAGCCACTAAACAAATAAAAATTGCCTGCCCCTCCAGGCCAAAAGAGGGCGGCGGGGCAATCTTCAAGATGGATTCAGCTGATAGCCGGATCCGTCTTACACGCGACTGCAGGTGTTCCACATAAACCCACGGGTCAGCAATACTCAGGCACTGAACTAGGGCGTGCAGAACGGTTTCATCGTTCTGGGCGCACCTCAGGCAGGCCCGGCTGACGGCACTTCTATGCCTGTAAAGTTTATCTCAAACAGGCAGCGCCTCTCGGTAGCACTGCTAAGCAAGAGATTTTTAGAAGTTATCCATAGGCCCAGGCCTGAAAGTTCTCCCAAACAGATCGGTTTGTTGATTTTCATCGACGCCCAGAGTTTCCCCGAGAACATCGACGCGCTTTCCCTCCACTAGACTTCTATAGAACGCTAGAGTGGGACTAGCACCGACCACATTGCCCGCCTGGCGGAAGGCTGTGAGAGCTTGACGGCATTCGAGGTGCTAAGCGCCCCTCCTCGGTTTATGCCTTATCCATGTTTGCAGCTCAGTCAAACAGACGAGCTGTGGAAAAGTGTACCTGACAAATGGTGACCACACCTGCTCATCGTCAAGGAAACACTGGAAATGCTACAACCGCAGCGCATGTCTGCGCATCAGTAACCACGGCATCCATTCAGCCCTCCATTCAGCGGCTGTTGACAGCAGATAGAGCACCTGACCAGTGGAACGCGCCCCTTCTACAGAAAGAGGAAGAGTAAACGTACCAGCTTGGTCAACCAGCAAATGGGGCAAGGGACGACGGTCAAGCGGTAATAGCTGACGGATGCGATATACGCATTCGCCCCTTCCGCTCGACCTTTCAGGGACAGCTTCCTCTCGGCCCATT
>NC_068981.1:17418008-17420400 GCF_001194135.2 Octopus bimaculoides
CAAAGCCTCCAACTTCTGCAGTAACGGCTCAAGATTCAGGATATACAGAAAGAAGATGCTGTTGTACCAAGCAGCAATCCAACCGCGGAAAACCAGACCGAACCTGGCTGCTGCCTTGAGGACCGCTGCCAAGTATTGATGGTCGACCCTATCAAAGGCTTTAGATTGATCTAAATTGACCAGAGCCCCACCCATACCAGCTTCTCTATGATGTAGTGTATAAGATGGAGGTTATCGTGAATAGTCCTGGTTGGGATGGCGCATGTTTGCGCCTCGCCAACAAGCTTGTCCACGACAAACGCCAACCTCTTGGCTAACACCTTGGCCAAAATCTTCAACTCTGCATTGAGCAGAGTGATAGGCTTGTTTGGGTCCTTTCTCAGCAGTGCCACCGCCCCTCGACAGACAAAAGTGGGAATTCTTCCATTCTGCTGCCAGTTGCAGTAGACGCCTGCTAAGAGACCCGCAAACAAGTCTGGAATCGAAGTATAAAGCTCATAGGGCAAACCATCAAACCTGACAATCTACCTCTCGTGCAACTCTTCATCGCTTCCCGTATCTCCGCGGCTGTTATAGGCCTTTCACAGCACTCCGCCTCGCTCGCCGAGAATCGTGGCAATCCGTGCATGTACACATCAAAGTCTGCCCTCTTACCCGTCCTACCATTCGTCTCGAACAGTCGAGAAAAGTGCCACTGAAAAGCCGCACGCATCTGTTTCGATTTTGCTGCTTCTGTTGTTGCTGCTGCTGTACTGGAGGTGCCTCCGTTTCTGGTGTCGGTTGTAGCTTCCGACGCATTTCCATGTATTTGAGGTAGTCGACCTTGAGGTTCTGATCCCTTCCACAAAAGTAGCACCTCGGCCTCCTGACCTCCATGGCCACGTGTAGTCTGGTGCCATCTGGTAATTTTATAGATCAGCGATTTGGTTAAGGGCCTCTTGTTCAATTTGAACAAGGAGCTCTAAATCCTGACCCGTCCAATTTTGTTGGTGCAATTTATGCACCTCCAGTATTGTGGCGCTATCCTCTATATCAAAGAGGACAGCCGCCACCAGCCAGTGGCACCTCTTCAATTTTAATTTTAGTGATGCGCCGACCAAAATATGTCGGTACGAGCAGGAATTCCTCAGTCTTTAGTAGTATGTAGAATGCTGTCTTGCTTCTTCTTCCGTTGCGAAGCGCACTCCCACGGTGCCGAATCGTTTTCCTCTTGTTACATACGTTTTCCTCGTCCATACTGGTTTTAACAGCAATTTGAGTCGCTCGTTCCACTCTTTTTTTAAATATTTAATGTCCTATAAGACAGCGGAGCTGGCAGAGATGCTAGCACACCGGGCGTAATGCTTAACGGTATTTCGTCTGTCTTTACGTTCTGAGTTCAAATTCCGCCGAGGTCGACTTTGCCTTTCATACTTTCGGGGTCGATAAATTAAGCACGAGTAGCATACTGGGGTCGATGTAATCGATTGACCTCTTCCCAAAAAATTTCGGACCTTGTACCTAGAGTAGAAAAGGTTATTTAATGTCCTGTACGTTACCGCTTTTTGTTTTTTTTTTTCAGTGTTTTTATTATTAGTTCTTGTGGGGTGTTAAGGAAGACATTATTGTCTTCCTTCCTTAACAACCCCTTCACATTTTTTAAGTCGTCAAAAGTTAAATGAATTAACTGCCTGGTTTATTTCGCCGCTGAGGCGAAACCGTTGCCGCTTGGTTTGTCGTTGATGTTCCTGTTTGACTTTTCTTTCTTTCTCGTTCGTGTTGTCTGTGTTCATGTCGGTGTTTTCTTGACTGTTTTTTTTTTCTTTTTCCATGTTAATGGTGGTACTGGTGCTATTAGTGGTGTTGGTACTGTTATTTGTGCTGTTCAGAGGTGGGAAATCTTAGCTGTCCTGGCTGTCAGAACAGCCACTGCCACTCTCCTCGACAGAGGAAGCCATCTTGTTTTTCGTTCGACGAAAAACAAAAAATATTTTTTAAGGACCAAAACGTCTAAAATTCGCCCCTGAGAGGGGGAACTTTTAACAAATGAACCTCTTCTGCACACCAAAAGGAGTTCAGAAAACAAAAACAGCCAAACTTGGACTGACCAAAAAAGTAACAGAAAATTATTTAAGAATGATCTTTGGCTTACCATCCATGCAAAAGATTGTCTTAGCTGGTACGTCGCTGTGAATTTTCCTTCTTTTCCCCCCCTTTATTTTATTTTATTTGTTTTTTTACTTGTTTCAGTCATTTGACTGCGGCCATGCTAGAGCACCACCTTTAGCCGAACGAATCGACCCCAGTATTTATTCTTTGTAAGCCTTGTACTTATTTTATCAGTGTCTTTTGCTGAACCGCTAAGTTACGATAACGTAAACACACTAACGTCGGTTGTCAAGCGACGGTGGGG
>NC_068981.1:17420458-17426574 GCF_001194135.2 Octopus bimaculoides
TATATGTATGTATGTATGTATGTATGTATATATATATGTGTATATGTATATATATATATGTATATATATATATATGTATATATATATACGATGGGCTTCTTTCAGTTTCCGTCTACCAAATCCATTCACGAGGCTTTGGTCGCCCTGAGTCTGTAGCAGAAGACACTTTCTCAAGGTGCCCCTTAGTGGAACTGTACTCGGAATCATGTGGTTGGGAAGCAAGCTTCTTACCACACAGCCACACCTGTTTACTTTTTATTTTTTTTATTTTTCTCTCTGTTTCCCCATTTTCTTTATCACATGACTTTGTAAATGAAGAATCTGGTGTGTTTATTTTAATGGCCTACCGATGTACGTTTCTCTG
The DNA here is from genome assembly GCF_001194135.2 of Octopus bimaculoides. Classification (NCBI taxonomy): domain Eukaryota; kingdom Metazoa; phylum Mollusca; class Cephalopoda; order Octopoda; family Octopodidae; genus Octopus; species Octopus bimaculoides. The sequence continues at coordinate 17,420,823 of NC_068981.1, forward strand.
TCCTAGGTGTCAGGAAGACACTCGGCAAGAAATGGAAACAGAATTGAAAGAAGATGCTAATCAAAATAATAGTAATAATAATAATAATAATAATAATGGTCACAGCTTATCAAATTCTTTTGCCGAGATATCAGGACCATAATATCTCGACAAAAGAATTTGATAAGCTGTAACCATATGATATCTCGGTAAAAGAATTTGATAAGCTGTAACCATAATATCTCGGCAAAAGAATTTGATAAGCTCAGAAAATATAAAGATTTGTTAATCGAAATCGAAAAGATGTGGCATCTCAAGACGGTTACAATACCAGTGATTATAGGAGCACTTGGAATGATCAAAAAAAGGAACTGAAAATTACTTAAGAATGATCCCTGGCTTACCATCCATGCAGGAAATGCAAAAGATTGTCTTAACCGTATTGAGAAGAGCATTGACGCTGTGAATTTTCTTTCCTTTCTCACCTTTTATTTTATGTTTGCTTTTAATTTTTTATTTCTCCTTTTTTTTTCTCTATTGAATCGGCTATAAGGGACGCTCTCGGACCCTTAGTCACGAGAGATGTGTCCGGACCCATGACCCTAAACCAAAATTTTGTTAAGGTTATTTCTACAGATATTCTACAGAACTTATAGCCAGCGCTAATTTTTGCCGCAACGTTTCATATCAAGACGTCAAATGTAAACAGACAATGTGATCGAAAACAAAAGTGGGTAATGAGTGTATATACCATATTTCGGGGATTATTACCCCTTCTTCAGTACTCATCTAACCCACTAATGCCTCTGGACACATTGCTTCTATAGCCACCGCATACAGTGGCGTTAAGTTATTGGATATACCAATTTACATATTAGACGCATTCCTGGGGCTGGTATGCAAACATTGAAGATTTTTTAGGTACGTAGTACTTCGTTATTGAAACACAATATGTTATACGGTATACTGAATGTTTTTATAAGTCAGTACCACGTACGTTCTATTGCGTCAGCAGTGCTCTCATATTATTTTGTAAATGTTATTTTCTTTTATTCTTTTATTCTTTTATTTGTTTCAGTCATTTGACTGCGGCCATGCTGGAGCACCACCTTTAGTCAATAAAATCGACCCCAGGGTCTTTGTAAGCCTAGTACTTATTCTATCGGTCTCTCTTTCCGAACCGCTAAGTTGCGGGGACGTAAACACACCAGCATCGATTGTCAAGTGATGTTGGGGGGACAAACACATACACACAAACATATATATATATATACGGGCTTCTTTCAGTTTCCGTCTACCAAATCCACTTACTCAGCCCGAAGATATAGTAGAAGACACTGTGCCATGCAATGGGACTGAACCCGGAACCATGTGGTTGGTAAGCAAGCTTCTTACTACACAGCCACGCCTGCGCCTACAGATATATGATAGAACTTATAGCCAGCACTGATTTTTGCTACAACGTTTCGTATCGAGACGTCAGATATAAACAGACAATGTGATCGAAGACAAAAGGAAGTAATGTGTGTATATGCCATATTTCGGTGGTTTTTGCTCCTTATAGTATATTGTGGTTGCATAACGAAGTACCACGTACCTACACATCTTTAATGTTTACATACCAGACCCAGGAATGTGTCTAATATGTAAATTGGTATATCCAATAATTTAACACCGCTGTATGCGGTGGCTATATTAGCAATGGGTTCAGAGGCAATAATGGGTTAGATGAGTGCTGAAATATGGTATATACACTCATTACCCTCTTTTTCTTCGATCACATTGTCTGTTTACATTTGATGTCTCGATACGAAACGTTGTAGCAAAAATCAGTGGTGGCTATAAGTCCTATAGAGTATTTGTAGTAATAACCCTAACAAAATAATGTAAGAGCATTGCTGACGCAATAGAACATAGTACTGACTTGTAAAAATATTTAGTATACCTTATAGTACATTGTTTGCATAACGAAGTACCACGTACCTACAAATCTTTAACCTAAACCTAAAATCTAGTACCTCTACCGATGTGAAGTGGAATGCAAGACAAAGGAAGTAATCTGGTTCCAGCCACCCTTCGCCTTCAACATTCAGAATTGTTTTTTTTTTCTTTTTTTGCAGTTTTGCAGCTTTAGAGAAGCACTTTCCCACGTCTAGCAGGTATAGGAAAATTTTTAATCCCCATTCCATTAAGTTATCATACTCTACTATCTCTAAAACAGTTGATGTTAAACGTAGAATTGTTAATAAACAACTAAACTACTTACCTAGCACTAAGGTTAGCAATACCCGTACACAATACCCCAGCATATACAACAATGCGGACTACCCACATCGAACCGGATCGGTGACTGACATCCCGAATGTTAGTAGCAGGTTCAGTTTGCATTCCGTTCAAGGAAACGGGGGGTGGGCTTATAGTGTAAATCCTGCACACCTCAACATTCGTAATGAAAACGACATCACTAGTACTAACTATAACTTTGTTAATTCTGCCAACCCTGTCAGAGGATAAAACTGGGAGTATTCTTGGTAAAATCAATGACGGATCTGAGCACGAAAACCTGAACTACACCCCACGTGAACCCGCAGATAATTATAAATGTCCCTCTTCCTATCCATTTCATAATATGTGTCTAATAAGTAAACCACATTGTTTATCAATGTGTTGTAACTACAAATCAGACTAGATACGTTTATATAGGTGCTTCTTGCAATGGCTTAAGTCTCGAATACTTAATCATAATATAATATAACATTTCATAATCATAATATAGCATTTCGATCCGAAGCTAAGGCTGGTAGCACATCCTTATCAAAATTGATTTAGAAATTAAAGGGTTTAGTGGATTACGATATCAAATGGTCGATCGTTCAACATGCGATATCCGACAATGGTTATAATAAGTTCTCGTTATGTTTTGCAGAAATTAAGATAATTATTAACACTAAGGATAACATTATTAATCGCTTGGACGAACCAATTATAAGATATTAACATAGATTACGCAATACCCTCCTCCGTTACAAAACATAATTCCCATTAAAAAAATGACTAGTTGCTCCCTCTTAATTTGTATTCAATGAAAGTTTTTTAACAAACCTCATTTTCCCTTGCCTCTAGGTCCGTACTATATCTATTTAGCTTTATATAGTGTAATAATAATATTCCCAAGTAGACACTTCACCTAGTTTTACTAACGTATATACTTTTGTATATACTTTTGCATGTTATTACTACATGGGAATCTGGTTAAGCGTAGCATTCCTCCCATATTCCCAAGGATATCATGTTATATCCTGCTAATTTATACATTTTTTATCCACATACAAGTTTTAGTACCCGTGTATAGGAGTCTACCATGATCATTTTTCATTTTTTCACAAATCGTGCATATTTGCGGGAGATTGCTGTTTCCTGTTTCATCTTAACTCCTGCTAAATACATGTTTTCATGTTTCTTCTTTCTATACGTGCAATGAGTTGTAAACACACGTATATGTGTGGGTGTATGTTTTTGCGTTTTTCTTTATTTTCTTTTTTTCCATTTATTTTTGTATGTATTTATGCATTTGTAACTATGCGTATAACTTTTGTTCACTTGTCTCATTTTAGCTTTTTAAGCGTCACTGTTCCTTCTGTCTACCATTACATTTAATTATCTTCTAGTGTACGTCTACGTGTATGTATGCTTATGTATTTACGCATAGAATCGATAATATACTTTATAGCAACAGCGTGCTGATGTATTCGCTTGTAAAGACGTACGTTTAAGTGTGAATGTATGTATGTGGATCTATATCTTTTGTGAGTAAATATGCACATAGCGGGAATGTATATATAAGTTTTTATTTATGCTTAGCCATGCGTTTATCTAAGAATATATACATATTGGGTAATTTAAGAATTAAGGAAGCTATACTCATACACAGACTAGGGCCCCAAATTAACAACAAGCTGGAAGTTGGTAATCAATATATTACTTAGCTACATCTGGATGCGTGTAGGTTCATTCTTAATAACATGCTCATGTATTGTATATAACAAAAAAAAAGAAGAGGAAAAAAAGAAGGGAAAAAAGGAAGTTGCACGTATAATACATAACTTAGAAGCAGCGCTACGGATGTACCAGCACACACGAGATTGAGACATGGCCGACCTCGCGCACTTCTCATAAGGAATTTCGGAAGGAGCTTTGTGAGACCACCACTGAGACGCTTCCGAAAAAGAAAAAAGAAAAGCCGTTGGAAAACCGACTTTAGCAGCGGCTCCATCTAAGAATATCTGAAGAAGGAATTTTATTCCAAAATATTATCATACTATGGATGACTAAATTATAACAGGTATATAGCTCATTGTTTGTATTAAAGTGCATTGTTGTACCATTTAAAACTTTTTATTCTTTACAAACAATACACAATGCTTCAAGCGAACTACAATACTCTCCTATATATATATATATGTGTGTATGTATGTGTGTGTGTGTGTGTGTGTGTATGTATGTATGTATAGTTTACTCTTCCGTTGAGGCAGGATCAACAGAACAAATTTGGAGTTTTACCTAATATTTCTATATTTCGGGGTTATGACCCCTTCTTCAGGACCTTGTGTGTAAACTACATGAAAAAGCCCATACTCCCAGATCTGATATATGTTTCCTTAAGCTTCCCTATTTCAACAACAGAACCACGGTTGCTATACAGAATGCGATCGGCAGAGAGGGGCTTAACAAAGAGATAGTGGTCATCGGTCACCTCTAAGAAAATTTCTATCTTGAAATAAGACCACAGATAGCATTGTGGGATGCACATTATCTAATTACCTCATTAATGTCTTCAAAATGCGCTCGAGGGCCTATGTAGTACACGAGGTAGTCAGCAGTAAATGCGGGACGTTCGACATTAGAAGCACCAGCAGAAAACTACACCTTCGCAAGGAACACATGTGCACAGACACTTTGATAGAAAAATACCTACAGACGTGCCAAACCCAGAATTTCAAGGTATGCATCAGGGCCACTCATCGCAATAGAAGCAATCTCGGGATCATGGAGTCCCTCCTTATCAAGTGAAACCAGATAAGAGTTACATGAAGCAGACTGCATACTATAAAAACACAAGTCAAGGCATGTTCATCGTTTTCTCCATACATCTGAGCAACGACTCTTTTCCATTCCACGCTTGTCTACATATCCTGAGAAAGGGCACATAATCCCGAAATATAGAAACATTAGGTAAACCTACAACTTTCGGTTTGTTTTTTCTTTCTTCTGTAGTTTATATTTTTTCTGGCATTGTTCCAGCCTTACCCAACTAGTTTCTTTAATGAAGCACACAACGCTTCACACTAACATACATACATACATACATACATGCATATACATACACATAAATATATATATATATGTATGTATGTATTTATGTATGTACGTATGATGTGTGTATATATATATATATATATATACTCTTTTTCTCTCTTTTACTTGTTTCAGTCATTTGACTGCGGCCATGCTGGAGCACCGCCTTTAGTCGGGCAGATCGACTCCAGGACTTATTCTTTGTAAGCCTAGTACTTATTCTATCGGTCTCTTTTGCCGAACCGCTAAGTTACGGGGACATAAACACACCAGCGTCGGTTGTCAAGGGATGTTGGGGGGACAAACTCAGACACACAAACACACACACACATGCATGCATATACATATATACGACGGGCTTCTTTTTTAGTTTCCGTCTACCAAATCCACCCACAAGGCTTTGGTCGGCCCGAGGCTA
>NC_068981.1:17427429-17428462 GCF_001194135.2 Octopus bimaculoides
CGTATATATGTATATGCATGCATGTGTGTGTGTGTTTGTGTGTCTGAGTTTGTCCCCCCAACATCCCTTGACAACCGACGCTGGTGTGTTTATGTCCCCGTAACTTAGCGGTTCGGCAAAAGAGACCGATAGAATAAGTACTAGGCTTACAAAGAATAAGTCCTGGAGTCGATCTGTATATATATATATATATATATACATAACATGGTTAGAAATAGCAAAATGTTGACGAAATGCAAGGAATATCATTGGCGTTGGAAACTGTATTACGCCAGAGTATCAATAGAAAACTCTGTGGAAACGGTAGAAGCTGTAGAAGCCGAAAGGTAAACATCAGAATGACGAGATCAGATGGAAGCAATTACATGTCAGATTGGTAGTTCTCAAGAAAATCGATATATAAATCAATAAATTACTATTTACATGTATGGCCATGTAAAATCTAAATATGTGACTACGTGTGTGTGTATGTGTGTGAGTAAATATGTACATATGTGTGTGTACCCGTATATGTGGCTCTATATTTCTATACAGTGTATGTATATGTATTTATATATGTGTGTATCTGTACGAGTGTGTGTGTGTGTGTGTGTGTGTGTGTGTGTGTGTGTGTGTGTGTGTGTGTGTGTGTGTGTGTGTGTGTGTGTGTGTGTGTGTGTGTGTGTGTCTGTGTGTATGCTTCTATGTCTGCGTGTGTCTCTGTACACCTGTGTATTTCCATATGATTATATGCGCTTAGTGTATGCATGTGCGTATATGTGTCTCTATAATATGTATGAATGCGAGTTGCGTGTGCGTGTTTCCTAATTATGGTAGAAGACCGTCTTCTAATTATGTTAGAAGACTGAAAAATTTGACAAAAAATGTAGAAACAGAATGCTGCTACAGTAAAACGAAAATAGTGTGTATAATCTGCGTAATCAGTGTGTGAGTTAGTGTCTATATTTAAAGTGTATATAAAGCTTTATGTAGGGACTGGTGTATATATGTATGTATTTTTATGTACACACACATATATATATATATATATATA
>NC_068981.1:17428918-17430805 GCF_001194135.2 Octopus bimaculoides
ATACATGCATACATACATACATACATACCTACATACATTAAAAATGCATATATGTGTATATATGTGTATGCATGTATATATATCTATACATATATGTATGTATGTATGTATGTATGTATGTATGTATGTACGCATGTACGTATGTATGTATGTATGTATGTATGTATGCGTCATACATATATGATGTTTCTCGTCGGTGTATTAATATCTATTTTTACCGGCAGCCTACACAGTTGCTAAATTTAAAAAATAGATATTAAAAATGCTGTCTTGTTCTTTTCGCCAATATCTGCGCAATCATTCACCCTTTAAATCGTAAGGAGGCCTTACAAATATTTATTGTGTCCTAGATATATCATTTTAATATGCAGCTCATAGTTTATAGATTATGTTCTCTCATTCATAATCTGTTTCATGCTAGTATCTATATATACTGTAGCTGCTACGTCAATAATGATTATACATATATATATGTTCTTCAGACATGTTTTCACTTCGTGCTTTTCCATTATTTTGTTTTGATTCTGTGTTCGTGTTTACTGCTCATCCGGTGTTTAAGAACACCGGAAGCTTTTTGACGTTAATGTCGAAAAGTGATAACAAATGCTCGACACCGAATGAATGCTCCAGGATGGAGACGAGTACCAACGTCCTATGCGATAGGCTTGATAATTGCTGAGAAACTTCCTGTCTGCATGAAACCAGTGGTTGCTCTGTTAGCGCACAAATAAAGAATATTCATCCACCAATGCGATTTTGAGCACTCATTCTCACTGTTTGATATTAGCGTGTATATGTTTGCATGTGTGTATGTGTAGTATAGCATATGTATATATAATACAACAGAATAACAAGAGGTGATGCAGTACGACCGTTTCAAGCGGCTCCATTTATTTGAACAATGCAATCATTACATCAATTTAAATGCAGGGCTATCCTCAGCTTCATAAATAAATAAAAAAATTTAATCAGTTGGACACATTAATACAATTTTACTCAAATTCTCTAATAGAGCAAGAAGAAGGAGAAAGTCCATGTTGCTACTAATGTCACTCAGAATATACCACACTTCTAAGAACTATATTAAGTTTGTTAGGGTCATAACTTGTAAATGATTGTGGTTCACTGTTAATTTATCAGTCTTTTTTATCACCTACCAAATCTAAGGCTAGAGAACAGTATCTGTTTAGAATGGATAGACAGAGTGAGTTGACAATTTATAGTTGGGTATGGATATAAATATTGTCAGGATTTTAGGAAATGTATAAGTAATTGTCTATAAAGGAGGCTGGGTAATGAAATACCCTAAATCAAGATGTTAATTACCAGTTAAGGGGGCAAGACGCTAATAAAACCTATGATGTTAATACAGAAGAAATTATCATGGAGTACAATGGATGATTGTATATAAACGATATTGTTATGTTGTATGAAGATAAAATTTAAGATTACTAAAAGTGATATAACCAGAACAGATAAACTGTGTATATATACTAATTTTCAACATTAGAAAGGGAAGATTACATAGAATTAGTTTAATATTCATACCAGTACTTAATTATTTACTTATAAGGTGGTTTCTATGAAGATTGATCAGGGTATTTATTTATGGAATACTGGGGCGATAAATCATGCTATCTTTATATTAGTTACTAGCAGAAATATCCAGCGTTGCCTGGATTAAAGAAAATAATGAAATTCGAAAATGCCTTTTAGATCTCTAACATGACACATGGATTATACAGTTCTCAACAATAATTAGCTGAGGTACAAACTATTAATGTCAATAACATATTTTGTCCAATGTTCTCAGTTAAAATTGTTTTAAAAAAACAGGTAGTTCTTTGTCTTTGCAATCACCTTCAATTGTCAGTACTTATTTGAAAC
>NC_068981.1:17431217-17437622 GCF_001194135.2 Octopus bimaculoides
CTTTGGCTTTTTAATGCACAAAAAATTGAAATTATTTTTTTTCTGTACCTCTGATTAAAATTTTCGAAAAACAAACCCAGCCACATTACTTGGAAAAAAATAATCTTTATTGTGCTGGTTTTTCGTAAAATTTCGCGCATGGGAAAGGCAAAAAAATCGCCCCTCCCCACTTTGAATGGGATATTCCTATCTTAAAAAGTAATAATCGATTATCTCGGTAACCATGGGAGTTGGAGGGCAATAAAATTCTCCTGAACATGAGCGGACCATGCTGCCGTTCTGTGCTGAATTTCACGCGATTCCACTGCACCGTTCTCGAGTGAATCTGCCGACACTCAATCAATCAAGCAATCAAGAACACTGCAATTTATAGTATAGATAAGCTAAGAATCAGAAACAAATCGGGAAAATAAGTTGTGCACAGATGCACACACATATCTAACTATGTGCACACATGCAAATATATACAAATATTTGTACTTTATTATGGGTATGTTATAATCAACTCTTCTAGACTTAAGTAACTAGAAAGTTTATATTTCTCTTTAAGGACATTAATAACTTATAAGAGATAAGAGGTTAATAGGTAAAGATATCAACTTAAGAAACACAATAATAAGAAATTATTGAGAATAGTAAGAAAATATATATAACTTATTATAAATAAAAGTGACCGATAGAATAAGTACTAGGCTTACAAAGAAGAAGTCCTAGGGTCGATTTATTCGACTAAAGGTGGTGCTCTAGCATGGCCGCAGACAAATGACTGAAACAAGTAAAAAAAGGGTTTATATATATATATATAAGGATTTACTTTTCGTAATGAGATAAAAAAAAAAATACATATACTTTGTATATTATATATTATACACATGGCGGTGTGGAAAGAAGCTTGCTTCCTAACCACATGGTTCCGGGTTCAGTCCCATTGCGTGGCACCTTGGGCAAGTGTCTACTACTGTAGCTTCGGGCCGACCAAATCCATGTGAATGGATTTGGCAGACGGAAACTGAAAGAAGCCTGTCGTATATGTGTATGTGTATACGTGTGCGCGCGCGTGTATGTGCTCGTTCCCTCCCCGCTGCTGGACAACCGGTCGTCTCCGTTATGTCTCTGTTACTTAAGGTTCGGCAAAAGAGAAACGATAAAATAGGTACTAAGCTTACAAATAATAAGTCCTAGGGTCGATTCATTCAGCTAAAATCCTTCAAGAACAAATATCATCTTCTATAGCTTGCGCGCGTGTGTGTGTGTGTGTGTGTGTGTGTGTGTGTGTACAGTTTTCGTCTGTCGACAAACTTTCACTAGCAAGATTCTGTACAGTGGTATCTTTCGAACCAGGAGTCATGTGGTTGAAAAGTGATCTTCATAACCACACCTCTACGCCTATTTTGTCTAAGTTTAATTACATTTTTTCCTTCCTGAGAAGAACAGAAATATGAATTATCTTTCTTCGATTAACGTCTTGTTTTCTCACCTGTGATTTTTACCTAAGATGGTTTTTTTTTATCTTGTTCGTTTCTTTCTTCAAATATTCGTGACATCAACTTTACTCACACCGTTGGGTTTCTGCATCAAAATCTCGATAGTAAATATATGTACTGGTCTATATTTGTGTGTGTGTCTGTCTGTTTGTCTCTGTCTATCTCAGTGTGTATATGTGTACTTGTGTATATTAATGTTTGTTTTTATCTTCAGTTATAATAAAAACAATTTTGCATTAATCTGATAGGTTACTCTATACTTTGTGGAGTACAAGTTTATTATTCTTAAACAAGAATGTTATTCAGTGATTTTGAAGTTTCGGTGACTGGCCAAAACTTCGAAGTCACTATCAACAACATTCTTGTTTAAGAAAAATATGTATGTATGTCATTATTAAGTTTATTTTAAGATTTCTTGCCAATAGAGAAAGAACCGGTTTCATTGGAATTTCAACATCAACAACATGGTATTTTTGTATGTATGTATGTATGTATGTTTGTATGTATGTATATGCAGATTTGTACGTTTTATGTTTCTATTCTCATGCATATAGTTGCATATCTAGTCATGCTCATATATATTTAAATGATAAACTTCTGGAAAGTTTTACAGATTTTGCAGTTCCAATGATGGATTGGATTTGTAGTCTTCGAATTAGCTTTCGCCTTTCTGGTTTTGAGAAGCCTAATTTCTCAAGATTGGTATTTAGACAGTATGTTACATATCCCAGTGCCCCAGTAATTACAGGTATAAACCTGAACTTGTAATCTGGATAGAGTAACTGCAAATTTCTCAATAGTTCAGCATAGGTGTTCTCTTTTTCACTAATCTTCAGCTTTATGTTAACATCCACAGAGCAGCTAATTTCCACAAAGCTTATCCCTCTTTGCTCTGAAATCTACGGTGTCATACACCCAACTCTATATATCAAGACCACATTCCAAAATATCGCTGTCTCTAATACGAAATTTCTGATACAGAATTCTTAAATTCGTAATTATCTCCTGTTTCAAGCAATTCTATTGTGAAAGATATCTGTCTAAACATCTCAGTGCATATTTCAAAACCTTTTTACGTTTCGAACAATTTCATAAACGTCAATTTCAATCGGCTCTCTTTCTGCCATTTCTAAAGTTCCCTCTCCTTTTCGTTCTCTTCCTCGCCTTCTCTGTCTCTCTCACTCACTCGCTCTTTTCCTTTCAGTTACTCTCCCATCCCGTTCTATGAAGTTATTCAGTCTCTAGAACTGTCTCTGTTTCTCATTCTCATTCAAAATACTTTCCATCTCAAAGCACCATCTCAACTATCCCCTAAACTACTCTCTAACCCATTAAACACCGTCAATTCAAAAAAGTCTCCTATCTCACAAATATCTCAGTCACTCAAAATGCTTTCCCCACCTTCAAACACTTCCCTGCCAACTCATCACAGTCTACAAAAGCTTCGGTAACCAAACATCAGTTGAATCAATGTTTAGTGTGTTGCTGTGTAAATACGTCGCTCATATCCTAAAGACTATAATTATATCTTACAAACGTCAGTTTTAGAAATAGGTCCGTCAATTTCTGCAGCAGATTCCTTCTTTTTCTTCTTCTCCTTCTTCTTTTCTATTGAACCAAAGTGAAATAACTTTACTGTTAACGCCACAATAATCATCTTTTGTTTATTCTTGTGTTAACGTTAATAGCTTCCATAGAAAAATTGCTGCCAAATTAAAAACCAACAAATAGGAGGGAAATCTCTATTAAATGTTGAAGTAGCGAGTCATTTGAGAAAATGAAGCCATTTTGATTTCCGTTTTTAATTACAATAGTTTAATTTGAAGAAGAATTCCCACTGGAACTGGCAGGATTCGAAATAGAAGCAGTCACGACATAATTATAGTTTCTAACGACTACCTAATCGATTAATACTAAAGGGACTTCTGCTTTTTGAGCTTTTGGAGTACTTTGTGGAATAGGGGCTAATAGAAAAGCAGAATTTAAAATGTTTCTCGTTGCGTGTACGTGACACAAAAAGTGTTATGAGAGCCTGGTGAAATCAGAAAACTTTAGTTAAAAGTAAGTTAGTCAGTTAACATTAACCGATATACTGTGGTATGTATTTAAATAGCTGTCAGAACGTTCAGTTTACTTGTAAAACCTTTAATTTATGTACTGTGTAATCACCACCTTCTGTGTAATGTACACAGGGGATAAATAGATAAAGCTAGCTTTCACAGATGTTACGTCAACAATCCCAAAAGCAGTACATTGGGATGAATTAGTGTTGTTCATATAATCTGAAAGTTCTTGTTGGTAGTTATATAACGATTGAAACGGGTTTCTAGAATATTACAATTTGAATGGCTGGTTATGTAGTTACGAAATTCAAATCGTAATCCCGTGGTTCCTAGATTTCACTACACAGTACTATAGACAAATGTCTTTTACCGTAGTATCGTATTTTTCAGTAGCATGTGGGTATAATTTTCTTGGACAACAACTGTGCGTACTACACTCACACTACACAGCAAAAACAATAGATAGATAGATAAATAGATAGATAGATAAATAGATAGATAGATAAATAGATAGATAGATAGAAAAGAGGAAGAGACAGATGTATTTGTCAAAATTATTTCGCTTTAACTATCACGGAGAAAATTCGCAGTCCTTTTTGTTTTGTAATTAGTTTATTTCAAAATACATTATTACATACCGGTTTCACTTCTAGCGAAGAATAATTATTGCAGTGTCATGTTTAATGGCTTGCTGTTTACCTTCAGTTGAGATATACTACAGTGTATCAACTTGAAGTAGACTTGTATACACACAATATAGCGTGTCTATATTCTACTGCACTACCGCACTAGTGCACTATACCTAGTGCACTTGGTATCAAGAGAGGTAAATATGTACGCTAGCAACCGAAATTTATTAAAATCACACCAAGCAACAAAGCGGGTGATAGTATAACCTTGAATATTTAAAAAGTAGGAGGACCAATATATTTTCGTGAATGTTGATAATTAAACTAAAACTTGGTCAACACTTTTCGAATAGAAATGTTTCTTTATTAATTCTTTCTTGCTCTGTTGTATTTTCAGTTCACTGATGGAATAGGAACAGTTCAAAAATCAGCTGTCGAGTTCCAGCACATCCATCTATATGTTCGTTCAGTGGATTTTCTCTAATGGTAATCCATTTTCTAAGTGCGTTTATGACGAGGCCATTTCCATGTATGCTAAATGAATGCTGATAATACAATGCAATGCAATACAATGCAATGATCAAGTGAAACCGTTATGCAATAATGTATCTTGGAATTTAATAATTGCATTGTTTATTTTTTTGTATATGTTATATATATATATATATATATATATATATATTGTTAAAGTTTCACCGTAACTTAACGGTTCGGCAATAAGAAACGGAGAGAATAAGTACTTGGCTTATTAAAAAAGAATAAACACTGGGGCCGATTCATTCGACTAAAAATTCTTCAAGACGGTGCCCCATCACGGCCGCAGTCTAATGACTGGAACATGTAAAAGATAAAAGAAGTAAATATAGAGCAGGTTACTTGACTTGTGTTTACAGTAATCCCTCGTTATATCACGATTCACCTATCGCGGTTCACCTATCACGGTTCACCTATCACGGTTCACCTATCGCGGTTCATCTATCGCGGATTATTATTTAAGTTTACGTCGATTCCTCCGTAGTATTGTTTTGTATTTATAATAAAATAAATATATACAAATTATAAAAATAGTTTTAAAAAAATATACAGTACAGCACTGTTTCTACTTCGCCGATTTTCACCTCTCGCGTGGAGTTTTGGAACGTAGCACCCGCGATAGTCGAAGGATTACTGTAGTTTGAATTGTTAAAAGATGTGATGTGAGCAGAGAATTTTAAGTCGTTTTAAGTGGGCGAAAAGTTTGAGCAAAGAGAGAAAATAATAAAGAAAAAAATGAAGACAGATTCCTATTGTGAAGATTCATAAGTAAGTGAAATATCGAACAGGAAAATCTAAAGGACTTTGCTCTCGTATATTTTGTGTTCCACTATCATTTTAATATATTTATGGACTACATCTTTATATTACGTCATTTTTCGCTAAAGATCTCTGCCTGAATCTCCAAGTTTTCTTCTCCTCACAGCATATTACCATATTTCATATTTTACTTTCAGCTGAATTAACTCTGGCTGACGAAAACCTCTTCAAATTCAAGTGAATATATTTGAAATTCAAATCTTGTAATAATGGTGAAATGAGACAGAGGGTAGAATTCATCTTGACAAAGGACCAGATATCTCGGTTATTTTTAACTAGTTTCTTCCTATTTTTGTTTGGATCATTGTTGTATTGATATTTTCTTTTTGTAATCCAATTACCATATTTATTGAATATTTATTATCCAAGTCTTCTAGCTATATTATTGTTCAGATTTTGTTATGCAATCTTCTAGCAGACACATTGTCCTATTGCTATCGTTTAAAATACCGCAACAGGAATAGTTAGGTTTATTACTGCCTCTGGCTACTACAAATATTAACTTTACAGCCAGGTTTAAATGTGTGCGTACTCAGAGTTATTTCGTGGCAGATATTAAGGTATTGAGACCAGTATTAGCAATGGAGGCAGAATCTTGAGTGCTTATGTAGATGCTGGGGTATCCAAACGGATGATAGGAGATGTCAATATATACTTTTACTCTTTTACTTGTTTCAATCATTTGACCGCGGCCATGCTGTAGCACCGCCTTGAAGGGTTTCAGACGAACAAATCGACCCCAGGACTTATTTTTTAAAGCTTATTTTATCGGTCTCTTTGCCGAACCGCAAACAGACTAACACCAGTTGTCAAGCGGTGATGGGGAGATAAACAGAAACACAAAGGCACACACACATATAGATGTATACATACACA
>NC_068981.1:17438005-17439659 GCF_001194135.2 Octopus bimaculoides
TTGAGTATGCTTATTTGTTAGTATTTGAACTGTTAGAGTTATTTTAGCAATTTATCCAGTACAACCCTTACACAAGAAAATAGTATTTTCCTAAACAATAGATCCACTTATTTCGGTTAGTGACTTATTCAGGAATATACCAACACTAGTGCCGCTGAGGGTAATATTCTCTGGGAACGCACAAAAGCCCTTTTCAGAGTTATCTACTTTGAATTGTTATTATCTCATATCTGATTAGCCTGTTATTACGTAACATGCTTCACGATTTTAGTATACATACCTTATTAGTATTTCCTCCTAAGTTCTATATATTCTGGGAACGCATTAAGGCCCTTTTCGGTGCTCCAGCATGGCCGCAGTCTAATGACTCGGACAAGTAAAAGAATAAATGAATAACTAAGGACAGCTTTGTAAGTAATAGTTTCTAATTTAGGTACAAAGCCAGTAATTTTCAAGAAACTTAGTCGAAATCATTGACCGCAGTATTTGACTAAGTACTTTACTTCTTCGACTCCGGAGGGATGAAAGACAAAGTTTATCTCGGTAGGATTTGAACTCAGAATGTACAAAGTCAAAACAAATGTCGCATGGATTTTTAGTTTTTTTTTTTTCTTTCGTAAATAATGAGAATATTTCACAATCATGTTGACACCGTATTAAACATACAAGGGTATGTAAATAGTTGAATTGATCACGTGTACAACTGGCATTTATTTTATCGATACTTAAGAGGTGAAAGCTTAAGTCGTTCCTGATAATTAATAGAAATCTCAATCTTCGATTTTAATATCTTGATCCAAACACATTCATCCAGGTATTGATTCAACCATTCATCTAGATCTACAGCTTGGAGTTTAACGTTTGTGAAGGAAGTGCCGTATATTTCTTGTATGGCACCAAATAATTTTCTTAATAGAAGCTGGTCTGCATCTTAAAAATATGATCAGTAAATAGAAAGTCAATATTTTATATAGGCTTCAGATGGCGAAACGGAGACAAAAGAGCGCCATATTGAATGCTTCACCTTATGTAGTTTATGCAGTCTATGCTCTGACCTCTCTTTTACTCTTTTACTCTTTTACTTGTTTCAGTCATTCGACTGCGGCCGTGCTGGAGCACCGCCTTTAGTCGAGAAAATTGACCCCTGGACTTATTCTTTCTAAGCATAGTACTTATTCTATCGGTCTCTTTTTGCCGAACCGCTAAGTTACGGGGTTCAGAATATGTACAAATATTTTAGAAATAATCAAATAGGCGCAGGAGTGGCTGTGTGGTAAGTAGCTTGCTTGCCAACCACATGGTTCCGGGTTCATTCCCACTGCGTGACACCTTGGTGTCTTCTACTTTTGCGTTGTGAGTGGATTTGGTAGACGGAAACTGAAAGAAGCCCGTCGTATATATGTATATATATATATATACATATGTGTGTGTGTGTGTGTGTATGTTTGTGTGTCTGTGTTTGTCCCCCCAACATCGCTTGACAACTGATTGGTGTGTCTGCGTCCCCGTAACTTAGCGGTTCGGCAAAAGAAAACCGATAGAATAAGTACTAGGCTTACAAAGAATAAGACCTGAGGTCGATTTGCTCGACTAAAAGGCGGTGCTCCAGCATGGCCGCAGTCAAATGACTGAAACAAGTAAAAGAGTAAATACA
>NC_068981.1:17440954-17444374 GCF_001194135.2 Octopus bimaculoides
TGTGTGTGTGTGTGTGTGTGTGTGTGTGTGTGTGTGTGTGTGTGTGTGTGTGTGTGTGTTTGTGTGTGTGTGCTGGCGTGGCTGTTTGGTAGGCAGTTTTCTTTCCAACCACATGATTCTGGGTTCAGTCCCACTGCATGGGACCTGTCATATATGTATGTATGTATGTATGTATGTATGTATGTATGTATGTATGTATGTATGTATGTATGTATGTGTGCGTGTGTGTCTTTCTGGCTGTGTTTATAGGTTCGGAAAAAGCGACCAAGATTTTAAAATATTTAAGTACGGAGATCAATTTGTTCGACTAAAATTCTTCAAGGCGGTGCCCCAGTATGGCCTTAGTTTAATGACTGAAACAAGTAAAAGATAGAAGATATACATGTGTGTGCATATACGTGTGTGTAAAGATAAAGATATATATATATATACGTATGTATATATATATGCGTGTGTGTATGTGTGTGTATATACATATATATATTCTTTATTTATAGTTAATTATATATATATATATATATAATCAACTATAACATTTATTAACAGTTCAAAAGTGGAACAAATTGCGTGCCAGTATTCATTAAATACTGACAGAAAATATAATTTCCCGCCGACGAATTCTGCTTGAAACGTTAGCTTTTTCCTCACAAGCGAATTTATTCCAGTTTTTGAACTCTTTATACTCACTAATTGCTAACACTGACCATTACGAACTTTTCGAGGATTCGCCTCTTTATTTTATAGCATTCATTATTTTCGGTTTTAATCATGAGAAAATCTTTAAAAAAAAACTATTATCTAAGAAAATTGCTTTTGATTTGTATCGACAAAATCTCACAACGGGCAGTAAAATAGGCAACGGATAATAAATTCACGTTTCGTTTGATAGGTAGATTCAAACGAGACGCAGGGAGGGACTCTTCGAAGAAATGAAGCGTATGTTGGAAGATTGCGACAGAATTTGAGGAATGTAAGTAATAAGAGGGGAGGTGAGGATAATCAGTCAGGTTTATTCGAAAGAAGATCTTGACTGTAATGTCATAACATGGTTTTCCTTGTATATCTATTATGTCTTCTCTTTCCCCTTTTAATTCAGAGTAAATTTTGACTGACAACCAACTTGGTAGTTGTGAAGGAAAGTATCTTGATTTCACATCCTTTAAATCTTAAGGTCTCGCAAATATTTATAGTCCCAGATATCGTGATCCTTTGTAGCTTATGAATTAAGGATTTGTATTCTCTCCCAAGATTCTAAGTTCAACCATACTTTGATCCAGATGGGTTGGTATGTATCCTGTTGCTCCAATAACAATGGCTATGAAGCTGAAAGTGTATCTTGGTTACTGGATTTGCAAACTCCTTATCAATGGTCCATAGATGTCCTCTTTCTCTAGTATTTTTCTAACCGCATTTGTGTCCAGGGTCAGCTGATTTCCAAAACTGAACATATCCTTTCTTTGCTGTCCCACACAACAATATCCGGCGGGTTGTGTTTTAACCTGATGGCTCTTTTAATTTTCAAGTTCTACCAGTAATTTTTTGACCCATCGGTCTCAATATGGTCAATTTCATTTGTGGGTATTCGCATTTTGTTATCCTGTTCCAGACCGTTCTGGCCACTGTATCATGCCTCACGGGAAGATAATATTTGAAAGTTGGCAATAATGTGGTTGATATCTTCAGTCTTGGTCTTGCACAGCATACATTGTGTGTGTGTGTGTGTGTGTGTGTGTGTGTGTGTGTGTGTGTGTGTGTGTGTGTGTGTGTGTGTGTGTGTGTGTGTGTGTGTGTGTGTGTATCAACGTTTTCTAACTTTTATGTTGCAGGTACCTCGTGGATATCTTTTGTTCTTGGATTGCTTCGATGTAACCTTCAAAATAGTATGACATAAACTTGTAGGCTTTCCATGCCAAGCTACTGACATGCATCAAGTACCTATGTACTATCTTCTCAGTAAACTGGTGCATTTCTTTTCTGCTGTTCTGATGAGATCTGTGTCGGTTCTTATATCGTACCTCTCCGCGAGTTCATTCGCTATCCCTATTATGTGGTTAGTCTCATGGTCACAAACTTGGACAAGATGGTTATTGGTCTCTTTCCTCTGCTGCAGATGTTTCAGTGTCACAATCCGTGCTCCATGTATGTATGTACGTATGTATGTATGTACGTATTATGTATGTATGTATGTATGTATGTATGTATGTATGTATGTATGTACGTATGTATGTATGTACGTATTATGTATGAATGTATGTATGTATGTACGTATGTATGTATGTATGTATGTACGTATGTATGTATGTACGTATTATGTATGTATGTTTGTATGTATGTATATATGTATGTATGTATGTACGTATGTATGTACGTATGTATGTATGTATGTATGTAGGTAGGTAGGTAGGTAGGTAGGTATGCGTGTATGTATGCATGTCATTATTCAGTTTATTTCAAGATTTCTTGCCAATAGAGAAAGATCCGGTTTCTAACCTAGATCCAAGGCTCCTTCATTGGAATTTCAACAACATCGACAGGGTATTTTTGTATATATGTATGTATGTATGTATGTATGTATGTATGTATGTATGTATGTATGTATGTATGTATGTCTATGAGCAGATTTGTATGTTTTGTTTTATACATCTATTCTCAGGCATATTCTTGCATATCTAGACATCCCCGTATATATTTAAATGATAAACTTCTGGAAAGTTTTACAGATTTTTACAGTTCCAGTGATGGATTGGATCTGTAGTTTACGAATCAGCTTTCGCCTTTCTCGTTTTGAGAAGCCTAATTTCTCAAGATTGGTATTTAGGCAGTGTGTTACACATCTCAGGGCCCCAATAATTACAGGCATAAACCTAAACTTGTAATCTGGATAGAGTAGCTGTAGGTTCCTCAAAAGTTCAGCATAGGTGTTCTCTTTTTCACAGATCTTTAGCCTTATGTTAACACCCACTGAACAGTTTATTTCCACAACTGTACAGTTTTGGTTCAACTGTAGGTTTTTGTTCAAAGTTACAGCCTCGTAGAACACTGTACCACGCTGAGTGTGTCTGAAAATAAGGCTAACGGTACACATGTCTGTGAAATACACAACCACTTCAACGTTACATTAACGATTCGGCAGGTCAGTTGATAGAGATATTGAATAAACCTTTCTCTTTACATATCTATTCGTGTGTATGTGCTTGTTTGTCTGTCTGTCTTTAATCTAAATATACGTATCATCAGTCAATATCTTCCAATCTAAATACTTACGAACATGTATGTTATTGGTGTTATTCTAAGTTGATATGTGTTGATGTGTGTACACACGCATGTCTACAGACGCTAAAAACATGTATACAACGAACAAACATATCAATGTACAGACATAAATATATATACATATATATATATATATATATATATATA
>NC_068981.1:17445213-17447713 GCF_001194135.2 Octopus bimaculoides
ATATATATATATATATATATATATATATATATATATATATACATACATGCAAATGCATATATACACAAATATAAACCCATACATTTATACATACATATGTATATTTATATATATATGTATATATATATACTCACACGCACACACATACGTATATGAAATATATACAATATACAAATATATATAAATATATACATATACATATACACATACATATATAAGATATACATATATATATATATAAACATATATACATACATGTGTGTGTACGTGTACGTGTGTGTGTGTGTGTGTGTGCGTGCGTGCGTGTTATTCTTGAGGACGATATTGTCACTTATGATTGGGAAGCTAATGAAGTGGCAAAAACAGTAGAAAGCTAATACTTGACTCGAGAGTAATTTGATAAGCTGTTGTTGTTGTTGCAGCTCCTACTGGAGCTGGCTGCTGCTGCTTCTGTTGCTTAACTTCCGTTTCAAATCTGATCGAACAGTTCTTGGTTACTGTAGATTTTTTTTTTTTTTGTTATTTTTGTTTCCTGTTTTTCGTTTTCATTTTTTTCGTCTTTTTTTTACCTTTTATGATCGAAGTCATTCCATCTGTGATTAGCTTGTCTCTTAAAGAGTAACCATGACTACAGAATCTACCCTGTCTTCCTCCTTTTCCAAAAAACAATATGATGTCATTTGAGGGAGATTACCCTTTTTTTACTCTTTTACTTGTTTCAGTCAGTTGACTGTGGCCATGCTGGAGCACCGCCTTTTAGTCGAGTAAATCGACCGCAGGACTTATTCTTTGTAAGCCTAGTACTTATTCTATCGGTTTCTTTTGCCGAACGGCTAAGTTACGGGGACGTAAACACACTAGCATCAGTTGTCAAGCGATGTTGGAGGGACAAACACAGACACACAAACATACACACACATACATATATATATATACATATATACAACGGGCTTCTTTCAGTTTCCATCTACCAAATCCACTCACAAGGCTTTGGTCGGCCCGAGGCTATAGTAGAAGACACTTGCCCAAGGTGCCATGCAGTGGGACTGAACCCAGAGCCATGTGGCTGGTAAGCAAGCTACTTACCACACAGCCACTGCTGCGCCTATGATCATAGATTGATCATCTATTTCTAGTAGGTCGAACAACTACGTACAGGATCTTTCGCTGGTTGAGATTTTGATAAATTTCTATACATAAATGCTTTAAGGAAGACTGAAGTAAGACGACAGGAATAGATTCATTGTTGCGAGAGATGTTAGTGGAGAGAGTAACAGAGCAGTGGAGTAGATAATATTTGCGGGAGGATAAGGCGGCAACTGGCAGAATCGTTAGCACGCTGGACGCAAAGCTAAGCGGTATTTCGTCCGAGGTCGACTTTGCCTTTCATCTTTTCGGGGTCGATAACTTAAGTACCAGTTAAACACTGGAGTCGATGTAATCGATTTATTTCCTACCCCCAAAATTTCAGGCCTTGTGCCTAGAGTAGAAAGGATTATTTTTAAGAAGGCGACGAGCTGGCAGAAACGTTAGCGTGCTGGACGAAATGCTTAGCGGTATTTCGTCTGCCACTGCGTTCTGAGTTCAAATTCCACCGAGGTCGACTTTGCCTTTCATCCTTTCGGGGTCGATAAATTAAGTACCAGTTACGCACTGGGGTCGATGTAATCGACTTAATCCGTTTGTCTGTCCTTGTTTGTCCCCTCTGTGTGTAGCTCCTTGTGGGCAGTAAAGATATAAGAAACGTTAGCACGCCGGGTGAAATGCTTAGCGGTATTTCGTCTGTCTTTGCGTTCTGAGTTCAAATTCTGCCGAGGCTGACTTTACCTTTCATCCTTTCGTGGTGGATAAATTAAGTACCAGTTGCGTACTGGAGTAAATCTAATCGACTGGGCCCTCCGCAAAAATTTCGGGCCGTGTGCCTAGAGTAGAAAAGAATATTTGCGGGAGGATAAGATGGCAAAATGGTTAGCGGCATTTCGTTAGTGTCTACGTTCTGAGTTCAAATTCCGCCGAGGTGAAATTTGTCTTTTATTATCCTTTCTGGGTCGATAAAATTAGTACCAGTTGAGCTTTGAGGGTCGATGTAATCAACTAGGCCCCCTCCCCACAACTTGCTGGCCTTGTGCCAGAATTTGAAACCAATAGGTAGTGAAGGAGACAAAAAACAAGAAGTAAGGAAAGAGATATTGGCATAGCTAGTGTGTATGTCGCAAGGGACAACCCTTGAGTCTGAAAAGAGAGGCCGATGAGTACCATAGAGGATGGAGGAAGGAGAAGAGAAGAATATGAATGTAGGAAAGCACTCCAGGTGAAGAGGCTGATAAGAGAAGACTGTGGAAGAGAGGGATACGGGAGCAGTGGCTGAATGCAGCGAGGTCAGTGAAGGAAGGAAAGGTGGGTAGTGAAATAAAGGGTGGATTGTGAGATAAAGGGAAGAGAAGGTGCTGGGTGGCAAGAGAAGCAACCTGAGAGAGAACGTATAGGTTGGTAATACAGC
>NC_068981.1:17452494-17459093 GCF_001194135.2 Octopus bimaculoides
TGTTCCGTTCGTGCTACAGATCATGGTGAGAGGGATAACTTCCCTTGGCAAACAGGACACAGTAGTGTGTCGATAAGCCAGCTGGAGGAGATGTCCTCCTGGGGCTAAAAGCAACAGTAACATCCACCCCTAGGGGTCAGCCACACTTAAGTGGCAATATACTACACTTTATCGTGCAGTTACTGTTAATACTTCATTTAGAGAATTAACATTGCTTATATATATATATATATATATATATATACGACGGGCTTCTTTCAGTTTCCGTCTACCAGATCCACTCACAAGGCTTTGGTCGGCCCGAGGCTATAGTAGAAGACACTTGCCCAAGGTGCCACGCAGTGGGACTGAACCCGGAACCATGTGGTTCATAAGCAAGCTACTTACCACACAGCCACTCCTACACCTATGTGAATGATATTATTACGTGACACTGGCCAAACCACTTTCGCTATTTGTCTTCATTCTGTGGCAAGGACAATAACTTCAGTAATCTAATATGTCATCCAGTTAGATCGTCATTGACTTGGGAAATTTAATGAAGTGCTAATGTGAGAATAGTGTTTCGTGTCATTGTTATAATGTACGGTACAACATGTCTAGAAATTTCATAGCTGATGCTATTTTATGACGAATGAAAGCTTTGTCAGCAGAAATATACGTGTGGACAGAAATATGCTTATGGACACAGTTATAACCACATTGCGATTCTCGTTACATTTGTCATCAGAAACTGTGGGGTTTCCTTTACTATCCACGAATACACTGCTTTTTAATCTAATGATATTGGTGGATTTATTAGTTGTGCTGAATATTATTGAGAAAACTGGAGAAGTTTGTATCCCGAGGCCGTATTCGCATATGATGGGATGTAGAACAGCTGGTACTGACACGGTACTGCGTCTGCTCCAGTATTCGATCGTCAGAGGAGGAAAGGTTGGTAAGAAGTTAGACTCGCTACCTTTAATTCGGTTTTCGTACCTGTCCTCACCTGAAGTCATGACTGTTGGGTAACAGCCGAAGGAGTACGATCGCGAATACAAAAATAGAAAAAATGGAGTTCCTTCCAAAGGATCTCTGGATGGACGTTACTCGATAGGGTGCGTAGTTCGAAGATCATGGCGTCTCTCAGAGGTGACAGACAGCTCCAGTGCTGCAGCCATTTGATTAGAATTCTCGGAGGAAAGAATCGCAGAACAGATTCTTCAAGTTGAGCCAACTGACAGGAAACCTAGCAGTAGACCAAGAATGAGATGGTATCATTTGGTCACGCTCGTGAATATAACCGGAAAATATGACAGTTGCTTCTGATAAAACGTTGTGAAGGAGTTGCCTGGGGAATCTTACGGCCACAACCCTTTCAGAAATCGTAGACAGAGATGGATAGATGAATTTATTAACAGTGTGATCGTGAATATCTAAGGAAGGTACATATTAACCGTTGCGGATGACGAGTCGAGTCCAACAAGAACCAAGATGTGGATTGAGTTGTTCTCTTGTTTTTTTTCTTTCTGTTCATAAACATATCGTAGTGACGGAAAATTTACATTCGACGTAGCACGGTGTTGCCTATCAAATCTATAGACAATTTCTATGGTGTATTATGAGTAATCTACGTGTTTCGTAAAGCTCATTCAAACAATAAAATAGTGTAATTTCTGTCATTCAAAAAACAAAAATGTCTAATGATACATCTGATCTTTAGATCCATATCCAAATAATCTTTTTGAACGTAAATGTATATCAGCAAAGAAAATCTGTGCTCTTGCAATTAGCTGTTCATTGTGTTATTATTGTTTCTTCTTGTTGGGATTTTTTATGGGAGTGGGGGGGGGGGAATTAACTCCAAGTGCAGATCACTTGAACAGAAATGTTTCAATGCAGGCTTTGAAAAGTAGCAGCATTGTAATTCTATCTCAAACTGAAAAATTCTAAATCAAGTGTGCGTGCTGATACTCGTACTAATTGGTGTCTTTGTCTAAAAGCATTTCTATTGCCTGTCATGTTACCTCAAACATGTTATTTCCACTTCCATAACAATAACAGCCATCTATAATATTAATATTATTATTACTATCATCGTCGTCGTCGTCATCATCATCATCATCATCATTATCATCACCGCCATCATAATCATCATCATCATTAACATCATCATAATCATTATCATCATCGTCATCACCGTCATCATCATAATCTTCATCATCATCATCATCATCATCATCATCATCATCATCATCATTACCATCATCATCATCATCATCATCATCATCATCATCATCATCATCATCACCGTCATCATCATGATCTTCATTATCATAATCATTATCATCACCATCATTATCATCATCATCATCATCATCATCATCATTGCTATTATTTTGTTGTTGTTAATCATGATGATGATGATGTTGACGCTATCATTTTTATTATCTTTGTTGTTGTTGTTGTTGTTACTGTTGTTACCGTTCTTATCTTCTTCATCATCATTTTTATCCTTGTCATTGTTGATGCTGAGTTTCCTGAAAATGCTTGCGTTTCAAAACATTTTTACTTCATGAGGAAAGCGTTTTTCTTTTCTCTTTTTCTTAAAACAGCAAAGGGCTTCGAAATATTCGAACGTCACCCCATTACCTTGGGGTAAAAAAACACAGGGTGTGTCTATAACTATTTTTATTATATACACATATTTTCGCAAACACTAATTTTACTTCTTTTATTAGCGGTTCAATATGGCCGCCTCAGATTACAACACGTTACATCTTAACACATACCGCATTACAACACTATATACCACTGATTAACACATCTTGTTACAAACAATACATTACATCTTTCCATAGACAACATTATATGTCGCCCTGACTAGAAACAACATTATGACATCTCACACTTGACTACATATTATCTTACGACTTGCCATATCTTGTTGCAGACAACACATTTCACCTTACTACATTACAGCATATAACTTAGCACAGACTACTTTACGACTTATCATACCTGACTATAAACCACAACTTATACTTTACAATAGACTATATTACAATATATCGTAATCTACTATTGACTGCATAAGCTCATTGACAATGGTTATTGAATAAACAATACCAGCAGTAATAAATGACTAGGAAAGCATAATAAGAATTATGTGATTATAATTCCCTAGATATTTTAATATAAATGAAAATACAGCTTGATGAATCAAGTTTTTCACAGATATAACTAAGACAGACATAATACAATTCAACATAAAAATTAGAACATTAATTAAACAAGCTAAAATTTCAATAGACTAAGATTAATTGCAAGACAACAAAACTGATATCGACTGCTATAAACAACAGCTCGTGTAATATTCCGAGAAAGCTAACATTGAAACCAATGAAACAGAAATACGACAAAACAAGTAAAATCTTACTAAGAACATATACGAAAAGACATTAAGTGAAGTAGAAAAGTTTGGAAATAATATGCAAAAGAGAAAAATAAAAATAACTGAAATGTTATCTAAGGACAAAAGCAGCTTTGTACAAAAGATAAGAAAACAACGCAAGAAATAATAATAAATAAAAATAACTTATCCAGCAATAGCAAGCAGGAGTGAAAAGTTAAAGTAGTTTTTAAAAAAAGGAATCAAATAATTCAAGCGAAAGGAAGTATACGGACGATATAAAGAAAGTTAAATATATACAAGTTTAAAATTAACAAGTGAAGCAGTAAGGAAGAAGTAGAGGAGTTTGTGGGGAAATATTTTGAAAGAGGAAAAAACAAACTAATAAACTGAATATTAATGTAAGAAACTAAATAGACCTACATTCTCAAATATAATTGTATTACTACGAGCCTTCGTATGTGTATATAGAGCGTACGCTCTAAATAGAGACTTCGGTGTAATGTAGTTTATCTGTCGTGTAGAGGTTGCTTTGTTGTAATTTGATGTATATGGTTTGTCTGAAGGATGTTGTGCATATATAATGGTGGAGTCTTCGTCGGTCTCGACGATGACCACTGAATTGTTCGACCAACTGGATTCCAGTTCGGGAAATTAGCGTGTAAGCATCTGAGTATTCCACAGACACGTGAATTTTTAACGAAGTCCTCGGATTGAGTCGGTGTGACACAATGCGAGCGATATGGCTGGACAGTTAAAATACAGACAGACAGACAGACAGACAGACAGACAGACAGATAGATAGACAGACATTTCGACTAGCCCATCCTGCTCAAAAGGTCCTTGATTCAGGTTTGTTTAAGGATGTTGAGCAAAACACCCATGTTTCCAAAGGTGAATTATTCAAACCCCAAGGAATTCCTCTCAACACATGGCTATGATGCTCTCCCACTACTTCTGCTCGTGATCAGAGATGCACATATCGTCAGACACCAAGGGACATGCTCAACTGGTTATGGTCAAACAACTGATAAGTAAATCTGTGGTATTGAGCAGAACATTATATTTGTTGTAGTCCATCTTTTATTATTATTATTATTATTATTATTATCATTATTATTATTATCATTATACATAATTATTATCATTATACTCTTCTTTAAGGTGGCGAGCAAGCAGAACCGTTAGCACGCTCGCCGAAATGCTTAACGGTATTTCGCTCGTCGCTACGCTCTGAGTTCAAATTCCGCCGAGGTCGACTTTGCCTTTTATCGTTTCAGAGTCGATAAATTAAGTACAAACTCATTACTGGGATCGATGCGATCGACTTTCCCCCTCCCCATAAACTGCAGACCTTGTTCCTGTAGTAGAAAGGATTATTATACTCTTCTTTAGTGTCTAGATTACTGGAATACAAAGGTAGAGTTGACTCTGTCTGTAATTGTGTAGACGGTTTTGTTGTGTGCACCTGGCTTTAAATGTATCTCTAGTTAATCCTGTGTAACTTCTCTCAGTATTCAATGCAGTTGAGATTTTTACTCTCAATATAAATACCTTTGAGAAGCACCTGCAGTTAAGTTGACAGGACGTAATGTTTCAGAAATTGCATTCTGGCGGATAGGATGAAGTTAGAGTGTTTCTATTTCTATAACCTTAGTTGGTTTGATATTTACGATGAGCTAATTATTGAAGTTGCTGCTACAACTCAACAATGTTCTTAATAGAAACTTAAATCATTCTATGTAATAGGAAAATGCCTGCTTATCAAGAACAGAGCGTTACTAGTTATATTAGATCCTGCATTTATGTTACAAGTGGATTATACCAGATAATGCTTCTTTTCATATTCCTACTGTTTTTGTTGAAAATTTCACACATATTCCAGTTTTTGCCTCTAGTTGTCTCTTATTAGTGTTATAGAAGGGTAACTTGATTCAATATTTCCTTTCGGAAAACAGATTGGGTATTTCTCGACTTAGATTGTTAACATTTAAGACTTCGGCTGGATGCTTAAAGATTTTGCTTACATAAGCCAACTCGTCATTCGGCGTTCTATAGGAGTAGTTCTCTCCTGTAGTCAAATCTAACGTAATGTCTAAAAAAATTGCTATTCTAAGATTAGAGCTAATACTTAATCTTAAATTTAATGAACACAGAAAAAATGCATTTGTTCTCTGTCAACATACTGTAATATCACGTCCCCTAGAAGAACCGTTTTAAATCTGCATTCAAATGCATTAAGCACACACACTGCAGAGGAGGAAAATAGCCACAATGACGAAACGTGTGTAGAGAACAAATGCTATAAAACTGCATGTAGTGTTTATTATATCTTTTCCTTTATTTGCTCTGTATATCGTCGCAGGTATTACTACAAAGTACAATAGTAACCACGTCACTTTAATGGAAGTAGACTGGATAGCGATACTGTGCGTAGAGCTGTAAATTCACCAATCGTAATCGCACATCTAACTGTACACACAGACACTGCTCTGTGTGTGCATGTATATATATATATCAAATGGATGTGTTATAAAACTATTCCGCACATACAATAACATCCATATCAACAATCCAACATGCCTCCATCAGCTGCCTCGCGGATATCACAATGGTTTCGACACCTGGGCAGTACCATTCAATCCGGCGGTGTCAACAGCACTAAAATAAGTGTTGTTGGAGAACAAACATACTTGAAATATCACCATATTCATTCAATCATAATTCTAGGAAGGATTAAACACTAACATTATTAATTAAACTACAACAAAGAAACACATATACCCTATGTACAAAACAGTATCGGTAAATAAATTCAATAAGTAAACTTATAACTAACTCCTAAAATATATATAAACAGGCAGACAGAACGGGATTTATTTATATATATATATATATATATATAAATCCCGTTCTGTATGCCTGTTTTTGTGCGCTTATAACTCGAGTATTGTTCATCCGATCGCGCTGAAATTTTAAACATGGATACATGAGAGAGTGGGGCGTTCCGTAATCTAAAAAGATTTTCAAAATCGTCAGTTTCAAAGTAAGAATCACTACTTTTTAAATCATTATGGCCTGTCCATTGGATGATTAAAACTTCCATAACACCGTCCAAGTTAACACTCTTCACCTATACAAGCCGTCCAATGGCCGGAGGGCGGCGTTTGCTAGTATATATATATATATATATATATATATATAT
>NC_068981.1:17459908-17462420 GCF_001194135.2 Octopus bimaculoides
AAACAAATAGTAAATGAGTATATGCATATATACGTACAGGTATGTGCATACCGACATCCACCTGTATGTATAGGTGCATATCTGGGTACAGGACATGGCAAACAAACGTAGACGAGAAAACACACGAGCCACATAGAGAACATTCTACTTCATCAGCTACCCACGTTTTAACACCGGCGTTTCGACGAGCTTCGGGCAGGACGCATCGTTAAAACGGCTCATCCCATGGACCGCAGATTAAATTTGTATACGCAAATTAAATCTAGCCATGGAGGAATGTAGTGGCGGACAAAAAACAAGACAGGAATATATATATACGTGAGTATCCTAGAGAAAATCAAAGCCATCCGAGTCCCCATTGCGACTTCAAAGCATAATCCACACCTGCACTCAAATTACATTCATATATCTCTTGCAAACAGACGCAGCCACTTTTGTTTTTTTTCTTAAAGTCGTTTTCTTTTCTTTTCCTCATATTTCTTTCTTTTTCTCATATTTTTTCTTTTGCTCATATTTTTTTCTTTTTCTCATATTTTTTTCTTTTCCTCATATTTTTATCTTTTTCTCATATTTTTATCTTTTTCTCATATTTTTATCTTTTTCTCATATTTTTTTCTTTTTCTCATATTTTTTTCTTTTTCTCATATTTTTTTCTTTTTCTCATATTTTTATCTTTTTCTCATATTCTTTTCTTTTTCTCATATTTTTATCTTTTTCTCATATTTTTTTCTTTTTCTCATATTTTTTTCTTTTTCTCATATTTTTATCTTTTTCTAATATTTTTTTCTTTTTTCTCACTTTTTTTTTAAGTCCTCTCCTTCAAACACTCATACGTCGAAATTGACGTGAGTGACCATCATATATGTGTGGGTGGTTGGGTTTGTGTGTACGAGGGCTCGTTGTCTTTCTTTTATCATAAATTGTTATACATGGTGACGTATTCTCTGTTAAGCATTGAAACAACATATTTTTTTCAGTTTTAATGTCTACTTGGAAAACTCTTGAACGTCTTTGGAGCTTGCTAAAGTCCAATTTCGTATATTCATCAATCTTTTTTTATTGTTTTCGTCATTATTATTATTATTACTATTATTATTATTATTATCATTATCATCATTATTATTATTTTTATTATTATTATTTTCATCATCATCATCACCATTATCATCATCACTATCATCATTATCACCATCATCGTCATCACCATCATCATCATCACCATCATCAACATCACGACCATTATCATCATCATTCTCATCATCGTCATCACCATCATCATCACCATCATCATCATCACGACCATCATCATCATTATCATTATCATCATCATTATTATTATTATTATTATATATCTATGTGTATGTATATATATATATATGCATATACATGTTTGTGTACATATATATGCATATATATTACACACACACGCCACACGCACACACGCCGCACGCACACACAGACGCACACACACACACACACACACACACGGCTGCAGTCAAATGACTGTAACAAGCAAAAGATAAAAAGATACATGATGTAACTCTCGTTTTGCTATCCATAACTGCTGCATCCAGTCCACATTTCCTTCTCATGTCTGTTCCAGTTTATTAATCCATATAACTGCACTGCATTATTTTGACTTACCCGCATCTAATACTGTATATTCTTGATCTTTTCCTGCATTGTTCACTTGCTGCTAGTATTTCCACTCATTATGCATAAAATTTTGCTCTGTTTTTACTGCTTTATCAGCTGAATATATATATATATATACATCTACTTCATAACTATATATTTTTCTGTCTTTATTTAGTGTCTTGTTTTATTTGTTCTACTGCAGAAGACTGCAGTTCTTTTCGCCTTCAGTTATATTGACTTCTGGCTAAAAATATTTTTGCTCTGGTCTACTTTCTTTCTTTCTTTTTCTTCGAGCGGTACCAGGGACCGATTAGGCAGAGAGCCGAGAAGCCGTATATTCCCACTGTTCAACATAAGGCTGACCTGAATCTCGAAGCCGCAGTCCTACCCCGATCGTGTTGCAATGATTGGAGTGGATGTGGAACCTGGATAAAGTTTCAAAATTATCGGAAATTGTAGGAAGAGAAAGAAGAAGCTAAAAAAGAAGGACTAACCCAGATTAAAGACAGATTATAAGTTGGATGTCCCCTCCTGAAAGAGGTTCTCATCTCTCGTGGGAGCATGAATGTCTGTAGCTACCTTCAACCAATACAAGACTGCTGGAAGAGCTTAAAAACAACAACAAAAATGCGAGGACATCCCAAATATTATGACGTTGTTTGAAGAAAAGAACGAAGTAGAGAAAGAAATGGTGGAGGAAGAGAAAGCAGAGGTGGGGAGGAGGAGGAGGAGGAGGAGGATGTGGTGGTGGTGGTGGTAGTAGTGGTGGTGGTGGTGGTGGTGCTGCTGCTGCTGCTGCTGCTGCTAGTGGTGCTGGTGGTGCTGGTGCTGGTAGTAGTAGTAATAGTAGTAGTAGTAGTAGTAGTAGTAGTAG
>NC_068981.1:17462481-17463462 GCF_001194135.2 Octopus bimaculoides
AGTAGTAGTGGTGGTGGTGGTGGTGGTGCTGCTGCTGCTGCTGCTGCTGCTAGTGGTGCTGGTGGTGCTGGTGCTGGTAGTAGTAGTAATAGTAGTAGTAGTAGTAGTAGTAGTAGTAGTAGTAGTAGTAGTAGTAGTAGTAGTAGCTGAATATTGATTCCCATGCATCATACTTATGACAATAACACGTGTTTCACTCCTATTTTTTTTTCTCTTATTCTAAACTGTACCAAGGTTTTTTGAGTGATCAAAATAAACCAATATTTACGCTAGATTAATTATTTGATAAACTGCCAAATAACAATTCGCCAAACATTTAGATGTATTCTAGGATCAAACCACAACTTTATTTAGTGTAAAGGTTGTCTGTCCAAAATGAGTTTTAGTCAATATCGTCGAATGTCTGGTTGTAACCCTTGTGCAGTGGCGTAGCAAGAGTACGTGCCGCTCGGGGCAACCTTTGAGTTGTCCACACAAATGTGCGAACGCCTGAGCCTCTAAGCTTATAAATGCTAATATAGCAAGCACAAAAGCGCTGCCTCAATAAAAGCGTTACCCGGGGCAAACCCGTCCCCTTTGCCGTCCCCAAGCTATGCTACTGCCTGTAGCATCATCACCATATAGTTGTATCTCAACTTCACATTATAAAACAAAATCACACACTGTTATTTTCTATTTTCTATTTTCTATTCAAAGTTAATGTAATTAGATTCCGTAACATCTGGTTTTCTTGTTTGCTTGTTCTTGTATTTTTTTTCTTATATATTTTCTTTGTGTTGATCAAAAAAGCAACCGATTTCCTTTTACGAAGGTCATGTCAAAGCCATACACATTATTTCTATATGCTAGTTCTTAATTTAATTACAAACAATAGTGATAGATAAAAGAATATGTGAATATACATATGCGTACACACATATATACATATACATATATATATATATATATACATATATATATATATATGTATACATATATATA
>NC_068981.1:17463526-17466260 GCF_001194135.2 Octopus bimaculoides
ATATATATATATATATATATATATATACATACATATATATATATATATGTATGTATATATATATATATATATATGTATATTACATACATACATACATACATACATGCATGCATGCATACATACATATAATGTTCCTTTTGATGTTTTCGACATAGAAAACAAAAGAAAATTAACCAACCGAGTATAACATCGTATATTTTTCCTCTGACAACGCAATCTCTAAATGAATATTTGCTAGATCGTTCAATCTGTCACGACATTAGCAAATCTTTACGTATAACGAGTCAGTTTTCTATGAGAATACATTACCGAAAATGGGTTAGTTATTGTTGTTTTTGTTGTGGTTGTTGTTGCTGCTACTATTGTTGTTATTGTTGTTGTTTTTGTTTTTTTTCTTTATATATATATTTTATGAGATAATCAGCGACTGATTTGAAAAATTGAATAATGGCAGGTATTCGTTCATAAAAATCGTATATACTTCTCGACCGATATGCGAACTGACTGGATGCAAACATGGTCGTGTAGTTAAAAAACGTTCGCTTGGCAGTCATGAGATCCTGGGTTAAGTGCTAGCGCTTACTGTCTTAGGCTTCTTTTGGGGGTTAACCCAGCTTTGTGAATGAAATTTGGTAGGAGGAAACTGTGTGGAAACCTGTCGAATTGACTGTATCTGTAATTCAGATACAAGTCCAGACTTGTAGTACATTGCTTCAAGCTGGTTCGGCCTGAAAATTTAGTTAAGGATACACGTGTCTGAGTAATACTCAACCACTTACATGTATATTAATGACCGAATGACTGCATTCTTGACAGCAGTAACGGTTACACTGCTAATAAAGTCTAATTACACCGAAATTTGTCTAGAGTCATCAATCCCCACTACGGTTGCTTCCCCTGCTTTGTTTTTTTGTTTTTTTGTTTTGTTTTCTTGAGTAAAACTGATAATTTAGATAATAACTGTTATCATCAGAAATTATCCAAATTATCAATTCTACTCAAGAAAAAAGGCGCATGACTCTGTTAGAGCGTCGGGCTTACAATCAAGAGTTAATGAGTTCGATTCCCGGACCTAGCTGTGAGTCGTGTTCTTGAGCAAAACATTTTATTTCATGTTGCTCCAGTTCCCTCAGCTGAAGGAGTGAGTTGTGGCATCACTGGTGCCAAGCTGTATTAGCCTTTCCCTTGGATAACATCATTGGCGTAGAGAAGAGAGGCTGATATGCATGGGCGACTGCTGGTCTTCTATAAACAAAATTACCCGGACTTGTACTTCGAAGGGGAACCTTCTAGGTGCAATCCCATGGTCGTTCATGACCGAAGGGTGTCTTCTTTTCTTTTTGTCATCATCACTAAAGATGTAAATGAAATTAATTTAAATTCCATGGTTTACTACGTCATTTAGCATTCCTTTTACTACTAAGCTTTTATGAAGCAGGCGTCCCCAGATGTTTTTTTCTAATCATTACCGTAAATATTAGCTGTGATACTCTACTTTTTGTTATCGTCAGACAGAACAGTTCATAAACGTTTATTGGAGAACATCTGCTTTAATCGTTTTCTTTCTCATTATGATCATCATTGCAAATTTGATTTAATAGCCAAATAAATGGACAGAAATTAGAATATTTTTCCTATTTCTTTTTTCACTTAATTTTTTTCTTTTATATTATATCTTAAAGTAAATGCATAAACTAATTTTTCTATCTAGTAATATAATTACTCTTGCTTTTAATTCTTCTCATATTTATTGGATTGCCTCAAGACATCACCATGATGGCAAGTCATTAAAAGCTTCTCCAGCAGAGCTGTGTTGAGTTTCTTTTTCCATCTATTTGTATATCAGGGCTTGCATATTAATCGTATTCAACGTATGGATTTCATGCTTTTGTGTTAAAGTAGCTATGCTGGTTGTTCACGCTCAGAATATAACCAACACAATTACTGAGACCCTTGTCGAGTAAAAGAGGTTATTGTCCATGTGGAAGTACTTTAGAGAATATTGGCACGAAAATATTATTATTTGTGAATCGCAGATAAAAAAAATATATATATATAAATAAATAAATCCATATTATACAACAATTTGGTTCTGCGACCATGACATTTCATACCCAAGTATTATTTTGGCAGCACGAGAGAATGGTATATAATTGTGCTCAGTTATCAGTCATGGGAAAATTGGAAAATTTTTACAAAATCTTCCAACATCTTGAATTCCATTGTTATTTGTGTGCTAAGGTCGACACTTGAGGTATGTACTCATTATATTTGTGATCCTAATCGATAAAAGAATGCAGATAGTCTGCAGTAGAAAATACATGTCATTGTGGTGTAAGTAGTAGCATGCCAGCATCTGTGTAGCTCTCATAGAAAGTGCTAACAGAATCTCTGTCGTGTACAATCAAGAAATTATTTATGATGCAGATTAAATGAAAAAAAAATATTCTTTTCAATGGTAAAATCATACAATTTTCCATCTCTTTCTCAGTAATATTTCTTTAACTTTACATTAGAGGCCAAAAATATTTTTCATGTTTACGCTTTAGGTATGAAAGGCTTGAAAATTTGGAAAACATATAAATAGATTGAGAGAGAGAGAGAGAGAGAGATACATACATACATATACATACATACATATACATACATACATAAATACATACATACATACACGCACACACAGAGACACACAAATATATATATATATATATATATATATATATATATATATATA
>NC_068981.1:17466500-17469560 GCF_001194135.2 Octopus bimaculoides
ATATATATAAAATCTTTCATTTATAGAAACGGTTTATTAGGATTGGCTTCCTTTCCAGGGCAGCTTCAAGGCAATTAGCTCCATACATTGAATCTACCATCAGGACGATCACCACTATTGTTACTACTACCTCCGCCACCTCTGCCACCTCTGCCACCCCTACCACTACTTCCACCACTGGTTGTTGTTGTTGACGTTGTTGTTGCTTAGTCCCAGTTCAACGTCGAATAAACAGATATTTAATCAAAGGCATTCCCACCTCTCGTCTTTTTTGCAAATCTAGGAATGCATTACTCTACATGACGTCCCAGTTTTGAATAAAGTAGAATATGATCTGAGAACGGTATGACTGTTAGTTCTTAAAGGTTATGCATATGTTCTTTGACTGTGGTGTTGATGGTGTTGTTGTTATCGTCTAGCCTCGTTTCAGCCCAGATCCAACTGGGCTGGTGATGTGGTTTTATTTTGCACAAATCAGTATATGTTTCGTTTTACCGATTTCTATACCGGGACAAGCATTTTCGGTATATTTTTGCATTGTAATTATATAATTTAGGTTTATACTATACAAAGCGTACTTTCTTTCTAAGACAGTAGAATGTGATTTCAGAAATGCTACGTCTGATGACTGGTGTTGCACATGAAACTCTGAGTAATACAATATGAAGTAGTCTGAACAAGTTATAATTATGCGTGGTGTGTGTGTGAGCGCGCGTGTGTATAAACATGTATACATATGTACATACGTATACACATACCTATGTGTATATACATGTGATTATATAGACTTTTATTACTACTTATTGTCTTTGCACAGCTTCTATCGCTGGAGATGTACTACGATTCCAGCTGTTCACTACCAGTGAACTAAGGTAACACCCCTTATTTTTCGAGCACCATTCGGAGTATTCGAGCCGTTCCAAGCAGTGCTGTTATTTGGCGGAATCTTTAGCATGTCGGCAAAATGCTTAGCAGCATTTCGTCCGTCTTTACGTTCTGAGTTCAAATTCCAGCGAGGTTGACTTTGCCTTTCATCCTTTCGGGGTCGATAAAATAGATACAAGTTGAACACTAGGGTCGATGTAATCTACTTACCCAACCCCCTGAAATTACTAGCCTTGTACCAAAATTTGAAATCATTATTATTATTATTATTACAGGAGTTTTGCAGCCTATTAGAAATTGGACATATAAATAGAAAACACGTCTCTTTATGCGTGCATGCTTGCACTTGGATGTAACATTTGAAGTGTCGGGAAAATGGCTAATAATATTTAATTATCTCCCTTTGATGAGTCGACCTTCATAAGTTTTAATTTGGTTTCAACATCAATGCTTCTTCATAGCATTTCCTTAGGCTACTAACAAAGTAGTCTTATTCTAAATCAACAGCTTCACATTAGAAAATATCGTAAACTTGAGATTAATAGTAGCTTAACTTAGCGTAGCCATTTAAACTCAAATGCATGTAAAACTTAGTATAACCACTTTAAACTTACATACAACTAAAACTCTGTGCATAGTAATTTTAAAATAATATTCTAGTTACATTTAGCTAAAACTATCCGTCAGTATCTCTTCTCTAATCTTCATTTAATCTCAAACGTTCTATTTATACAGTTTCAGTCAAAATTTCAAATCTTGGTGTTCGTGTTTAAATCTGTTATGGCCGTCCAACTGTTGAAACACCTATTACCTTATACATATTAACACCTCTGGTGGAGGCGCAATTGCCCAGTGGTTAGGGCAACGAACTCGCGGTCATAAGATCGCGGTTTCGATTCCCAGACCAGGCGTTGTGAGTGTTTATTGAGCGAAAACACCTAAAGCTCCACGAGGCTCCGGGGATGGTGGCGAACCCTGCTGTACTCTTTCACCACAACTTTCTCTTACTTCCTGTTTCTGGTGTGCCTATAATTCAAAGGGTCAGCCTTGTCACACTGTGTCACGCTGAATATCCCCGAGAACTACGTTAAGGGTACACGTGTCTGTGGAGTGCTCAGCGACTTGCACGTTAATTTCACGAGCAGGCTGTTCCGTTGATCGGATCAACTGGAACCCTCGACGTAGTAAGCGACGGAGTGCCAACAATTAACACCTTTGATTTTCCCATACATATATTTTTTATCTTTTACTTGCTTCAGTCATTAGACTGCGGCCATGCTGAGGCACCACTCTGAAGAATTTTTAGTCGAATGAATTGGCCCTAGTATTTGTTTTGTTTTGTTTTTTGTTTTTTTGCCGAACCGCCAATTTAGAGAGGCGTAAACACACCAGCCCCTATTGTTAAGTGGTAATGTGGACAAACACAGGCAGAAAGACACATTCACACACACAAATACATACATACATACATACATACATACATACATACATACATACATACATACAGACGCACGACAGACTGCTTTCAGTTTCCGTCTACCAAATCCACTGATAGGGCTTTGGTTGGCTCGAGGCCATAGTAGAAAGACACTTGTCCAAGGTGATATGCAGTGAGACTGAACCTGGGACCATGTGGTTGGGAAGCAACCCACTCTGATTCCTTATTTCATATTAACTCCTGTTCACCCCATAAATATTCCATCTTTACACATTGATTAAATAACAGCAGATCCTTTTATTTTCTAATGAATGTTTTCACCAATCTTCCACCTCTCGAATCTGCTGATTATTAGCGACGATATTCATTTCACCTTGTAAATCACTTATAAGTATTTCTAACTTTTTATCTTTAACTCGTTTCAGCCAGGGATTCTGACCATGTTGGGAAACCGCCATTAAATGTCCTAATCTTAATATTCTGCGGAATTTGAAGAGCAAACCATTGGCGAAACTCTGAAGCGGCTGTCATCAATCTTTAAAGCGTTGCTATATAATATATACTTGACTAAATATCTTGCAATGTGTCCTTTGTTCAATTAATATTCTAAATAGATAGATAGATATCTTTTTATTATAGCCACACAGGGCTAAATATAGAAAATGGACAAATTACAAAGTAGAGCTTTTGCGGGGGGGAGGGTGATTTGGATCAAAAGGGATCGCGGGAAGAAAAAA
>NC_068981.1:17479607-17480601 GCF_001194135.2 Octopus bimaculoides
TATACATATATGCCACAGAATGTCCTAAAACTAAACACCAATATCCAAACGTTATGTAAGCCTTAATAAGATTATTTATGAAGAAAAACAACCAATATCACTGTAAGTAATCTCCACAAACCATGAACCCACAGACACTTTCCACTTTACTACAATGAAGGACAACTCAGAATAAGGTGACTAAGAGATTAAAAAAATCGCAAGCAAGCATAACAGATATGTAAACCCATCATCAGCTGCCAAACGGATATCACTATGGTTTTGACTCTTGAGTAGTACTATTTACTCCAGCGGTGTCAACAACGTTAAAAAGCATAAACGCTGCCTGGGAATCAATAATAATTAGCAGGAACCTAGCATTAGTGTAGTATGTCTATTATACCAACACCTGATTATTACTACAACGTAAACAATTATTATTACTCGCGAAGATTCTTGCCCGGGGCTAGACACTTCGCGAGTGAAACACGAGACAAGACTCAGAGTAACCGGTCTATTTTATAAATAATAAACATATCTGTCCACTATTGCACCTCGTAATATGTTCTACATCTGATAGTGTTTGCACTATGTAAAGCATATTTAAATATACTTTACCACTCTTATATTACAAAATTTCAAAATCACTGTCAACGTTCAACCTTTTCCTTGTATGAAATTAATAAATATTTATTCTATTAAAATGTGTTGAGTGATCCTTCAATTTAATCTTAAATCGCTTTTATATATATAAGTAGAATAAACACGCGCGCGCGTATTTATATATATACACATATATACATATATTATACATATATACATTATATGTGTTTACCATGAAAGTATGTATATGTATGTATAAAAGTATAAATATATATATATATACACATACATATATGTGTGTATGTATGTATGTGTGTATGTATGCATATAAGTATATATTATATCATATATTATATTATATATATTATTTATGTATGTATATATATATGTATATATATATATATATATATAT
>NC_068981.1:17482052-17482893 GCF_001194135.2 Octopus bimaculoides
CTCTCTCTCTCTCTCTCTCTCCCACGCTCCCTCCCTCCTTTCCTTCATCATCTACCTGCCGCTATTACGCGTCATCAGTAATTCTCTATTCCCCGGGTTTCAATACACAATGCCTCCCTTCCTTAATCCCTCCCTCCCCATCCACCCTCACCGCACCGAAAGAGAAAAACAATGTCAACACCATCACTGACTGTCCAAGTCAACATCACTATGTGGCCTGTCCCTAATAGTCAGCGTACAGTTTAATACAGAATTATCAGGAAATTTGAAGTCATTTATCTACTGTAAACAGAGCTATAAGCATACATCAGTGAATAAAACGGAGGAATGAACCAACTTGCAGTGTGTAGGCGATTAACAAAGACCTAAAGAACTGCAATGAGGAAATAAGTGTGTTTATCGAATACATTGACGTAAAGATGGCGGCGTGACGTGACGGATTGTCATTTCAGCAAGAAACGTTGGCCCGGGAAAGAAAACAAAAGAATTAGAACATCGGAATAATAATGGTAAAAGAGTGAGAAGAAATAATTGAATGTTGCGATGATTGAGTAGCATTAGAGACGTTTGACGGAAGAGAAAAGCATGTGTGTGTATTCACATTGTGTGCGGTGTATGTGTGTGTTGTGTGTGTGTAGGCACAATATATATATGCATAAATATACACACACACACACATACATTCACATATATATATAGATAGATATACGTACATTAATAATGATGCATATGTGTGTGCATACTTATATATATATATAGATGTATATACTTACATTGTATATATATATATATATATATATTTATTTATTTATATATGCGTTTACGTATGTATGTAAGCATG
>NC_068981.1:17483380-17485197 GCF_001194135.2 Octopus bimaculoides
GCATGCATATCTGTATCTACCAAGAAAACAGCCTTAACACTTGGTTGTTTTCTCCAATTACAAGTCAACCTTAAGAGATTTATAAGCTGTAATTAACAGTCAATTCTACAACCCAGAACCGGTGTATCTCTCTGGTCACTCATATATATATATATATATATATATATATATATATATATACAAAAAAGACGAAAACAGGTGAAGGAATAACAAGCAGGTGTATTAGTTTGACACTCGGGAAGAATGGAAAGGTATTGGACGTTTCGAGCCTACGCTCTTCGATAAAAAGGATTGGAGAACGAAATAAAAACGGAGAGAGAATAAAATGTGGAGGGACTAACGGTTCAACATGATGAAATGGCCAGAAGAAAGA
Organism: Octopus bimaculoides; assembly: GCF_001194135.2. Classification (NCBI taxonomy): domain Eukaryota; kingdom Metazoa; phylum Mollusca; class Cephalopoda; order Octopoda; family Octopodidae; genus Octopus; species Octopus bimaculoides. The sequence goes on from NC_068981.1 coordinate 17,483,754, forward strand.
TGTGTGTATGCGCGCGCGTATGTATTATGTATGTATAGGATAATGAAATTCTAGATAGACAGATAGATAGATAGATAGATAGATAGATAGATAGATAGATAGATAGATAGATAGATAGATTAGGTTATGTAACCCTAGGAATACACTATCCGAAATAAGGACAAGACATCCATTACTGGATCGTATTTGCTCATAGATCTAAACAGTCAAGGTTAACGTGGACTAAACAAAACCAACTGAAATAACAACGGCTAATTCTTCTAAATCCTTGTTTTTCAATTCTTCCTTGGCTTTTATTAAATCTTCTAGCAGACTGATGGACATAAATATTTTGGTGTAAGAACATGGATTCTTTTGACCAAATATCTTGTCTTGTTTATATCACATTGTCTACATTCTGTCTGTCAGTGATGGCGTTTCGATGGTTTAATGGGATTATCTGGTGTTTACAGTCGTTGAAGAAATCCACAAACACAGACACTGCTTCTAGGAATCCGTAAAGCGACATCTTGTAAAACACTCCTTAAGCAAAATCAGATTCTTTGATAACTCATTAAATTTTAGACGAATTGCTAATTGTTGAGTGACGGTGGAGATTGCGGTATGCGTACGTGTGTGTGACTGCTTCTATTCCTGCGTTTGTGTGTACGTTTATATGCATGCGTTTGTGTGTGTGTGTGTGTGAGAGAGAGAGAGAGAGAGAGAGAGAGAGAGAGAGAGGGAGTGTGTGTACGTGTGTATGTGTGTGTGAGAGAGGAGTGTGTGTGTACGTGTGTATGTGTGTGAGAGAGAGAGAGGGAGTGTGTCTGTGTATGCACGTGCGTGTATGTGTGTGCTTGCGTGTGGTTGTGTGTGCTTGCGTGTGGTTGTGTGTGCGCTTAAGAGTATGTATGCGTGTGTAAGTGTATGTGTATGTGTACGTGTGTATGTGTGTGTGAGAGAGAGAGTGAGTGTGTGTGTACGTGTGTATGTGTGTGTGAGAGATAGAGGGGGAGTGTGTCTGTGTATGCATGCGCGTGTATGTGTGTGCTTGCGTGTGGTTGTGTGTGCGCTGAAGAGTATGTATGCGCGTGAAGGTGTATGTGTATGTGCATGTGTGTATGTGTGTCTATCGCTCTATGTGTTTGTGTGTACGTGTGGGAGGTGTCTGCGCACGCGTGTTTATCTATCGGTCTGTGTGTATGTGTGTATGTATGTATGTGTGCGTCTATCGGTCTGTGTGCACATGTGCACGTGCATGTGTGTATGCATCAATCGGTTTGTCTGTAAATATGCGCATCTATGTGTGTCTATCGGCAAGTCTGTATATTTCTGTGGTGTGTGTGAATGTGAGTGTATGTATATGTGTGGGGAGAGAGAGAGAGAGAGAGAGAGAGAGAGTGTGTGTGTGTGTGTGTGTGTGTGTGTGTGTGTGTGTGTGTGTGTGTGTGTGTGTGTGTGTGTG
>NC_068981.1:17486170-17488755 GCF_001194135.2 Octopus bimaculoides
GCTGATGTTGGTGTGTTTATGTCCCCGTAACTTAGCGGTTCGGCAAAAGATACCGATGGAATAAGTACTAGGCCTACAATGAATAAGTCCTGGGGGTCGATTTATTCGACTAAAGGTGGTGCTCCAGCATGGCCGCAGTCGAATGACTGAAACAAGTAAAAGAATAAAAAGGGTTACCTGGGAAACAAATGCATAAATGTCATTTAGCAACAAGCGGAAAACTACCAGGAGGATGTTCTTTCTGTTAGTATTATAACAGCATATAACACATGGTATTATAATCCTTTTGTTTTTTTTTGTTTTTTCTTACTTGTATCAGTCATTGGACTGCAGCCATGTTGTGGCACTGCCTTGAAGGGTTTAGTCGAACAAATAAACCCCAGGACTTGTAAGTTTTTCTTTGGTTTGGAAGTTGTTCTGTCGATTTTTTCTTTTTTTTTTTGCTGATCCGCTAAGTTAAGAGTTCATAAACAAATGAACGACGGTAGTCAATCGGTGGAGGGACAAACACAAATACAAGTCACATACACGCAAACACGCATGATACATACATATATATTTGTATGTATGTATTTATGTATGTATACGACGAGCTTCCACACAGTTTCCATCATTCACAAGGCATTGATCGGCTCGGTGCTATAGTAGAAGACACTTGCTCAAAGTGCTGCGCAGTGGGCTTCAACTCGAAACCACATGGTTGCAATGTGAGCTTCTCAACCACGCAGCCGTGGACTACATCTATGTTATACAATATTGCACTTCTAAGTAAGTCTATAAAGTAATTTTCCCCATCAAGTGATACAACTTCCTTTCGGCTCTGATGAATATAGCTTGTTGGCGATTCACAAAGTAACGTTACTGCAGTACTCACTCTCTCTCCTATGATGTAAAAGATAGAGTGAAAAATTTTAAATAGCACAAATGGAACGAGAGGAAATAAGTGACAGACAGCTGGACAACGTGAAAGGTTAGAAGAGGTTGACAAAAACTCAAAAAGTGATGGACACAATGTAAACAAAAAGAAAATTAATAAAGTTGTGCATATGTGAATTGTATGCCAAAAGAAAACGAGAAAGAAAAAAAAATGAACTGACGTTTCGGGTGAACCCTGTATCAATGTTTAGTAAGAAGCAAGACAAAAGAAGCCAGAAAAGAAATACCTATTTGAAGCATGTGTGTATCTTTCGGCTACATGCAAATTTTTCGCACGCTCAGTCCGTTTAACAGTAATGATTCACAACTTTGAGTTACTTGAATATTCTATGTAAATCATTCACTCCTCTACAAACGAGAGAACTCTTTGAAGCTTAGAGCTTACACTTTATGGTCGAAGGTCACTCATTCTGAATCATCTCACCTCAAGTCTTTATCTGGCTTCCTTACAAAGATCGAGTGATGTAGTCTGTTCAATCTAGCCAGTTGTCTATAAAAATACACCACGAATTTCAAGTTGTTGCTGTTGTTTGTATAGTTCACTGTACGGTACTCATGCAAAAACCGGTCAACCTAAATGTATGTTCTACATTAGAACATATTAATATTTTACCGCCTTAGTTTGCAGCGTTCAGTTGCGCTTACATCATAAAAATGCCCAGATGAGAAGTAAGAGCTGGAAACTTAGCATTCGGCAACTGAATGTATCAAATCTTTCTAAAAAATTACCCAATAACTAACGTTTCGGTTGTTGCGGTATTAAGCTCAACTCCTGTGGATGCAACTATAAAATACGTAGTTTCTCACTAACCACAGGGAAAAGCCAATGGTGGAGTGGGGGAGTGCTGGTCAAACATTAATGAATAATCTTGTTGCGGAAGACAAATAATGAACTCGGTTGGCAGATGGCAGACATTATTTCAGAAGGTAACCATTGTGACCCAGGAGACAATGAGCAACTTACTAGACCTCTAGCTTTGTCTATTCCGTAAACATCTTCAGTGAGGACTGCTCGAATGGCACATTTCGGCTAATTCCACACTGTCAGCATATATGTGTTTAGCATAAAAATTTATGGAAGACTTAGCAGAATGCTAATGCGTAAATAAATGATTAATATAAACAGCTAAGCGTAATGTGATACCATAAAGGAAAAATTCAATCATCATTAGGTGTGACTAAGGACGCCGACGCACCTACATTGCTAGAAATAATAGTTAAAATACTCTTAATGTAAGTCAGCATGGGGCGGTTGCTTCCCCTGGCAGCATGTATTTGTGCTCTTCCAACAGCATTAAGAGTATCTTAACTTTTATTTCTAGCAATGTAGGTGTATCGACACCCTTAATCACACTTAGTGACGATTGAATTTTTCTTTTATGGTATCACATGGTGCCTGGCTGTTTATATTAATGTTATATATATGTATATATATATATATATATATAGATATATATATATATATATATATATATATACATGCATACACATACATATATATATATATATATAATTGTTAAAGAGGAAAACAAGCGTTAAGGCAAGGCAAACATCTCAAGTCATATACATTATTATTATTGGAAAAAAACTCAAAGTCTTACAGCTGTTTCTAGGATATCCCAAGGTATGGGATATTCCGTCATCGGAGA
>NC_068981.1:17491443-17494755 GCF_001194135.2 Octopus bimaculoides
ATATATATATATATATATAGTTAAAACTTACTTGCAAATGGACGCGTAGCGTTCGATAATATAATAATACAAATGATATATGAGCATATGCATGTCTACATACATATATGTAGATACCTACAGGGAGGTGTGTAGCGCGTGATCATAGCATTGACCATGACAGAGTAAGTTCTCATGGCAATACCTGCTCAGTTGCAGAAAGTGTATGGAGAGAAGTGTATGAGTGGTTCAGAGTTTCCAAGATGGCCGTAAAAGGGACGATATTGGCGAACGTTCTGGGAGGCCCGCAACCATCAGAACTGAGAAAAACATCGCAGATGTGCATGCAGCTCTGAGGGGAATCACTGTCCGTGAGTTATCAGAGGATGTACAGATTAGTGACGATTCAGTTCAGTCTATTATCACTGAAGATTTGGGTATGAGACGTGTGTCTACAAAGTTTGCGCCAAAACGGCTTTCAGCTGACCAAAAGAGCACTCGGGTTTCAGTTGCAAAAAATCTCCTGGATTGTGTCGAGAACGGTGAAAACTTTTTGGAAATTTTGTTTAGGCCTGTAAGCAGGTATCGCCAAGCTTTTGACAAAATTTGATGCAGATTCTCTGCTCAACTTTCTCTGTCATGGTCAATGCGAATATCAAACACTACATACCTTCCTTCCAAGCACTGCTGTAAACAGTGGAAGTGGGCTAGAACATTAAAACTTACTGCGCATGCAAAGCAGAGTTTAAGGTCAATATTTACCAAGTGGCTTTACGCTACGTGCTTTAGCTTCGTTACTATGGCAACAGTTTGGATACTTATTGATCAGACCACGTATATATAAATATATATATGTACACTCGTACACATATATACATCCACATATACATGATTTAATGCACACACACATATACATACATATGTATATGTATGTAAGTTGCCAATGTTCTGTTGAATCGACATTTGCTGTTAGTGAATATGTGCTTGTACATGCGTGTATGTGCTTGCGTATGTGTGTGAGCGTATGTGTATGTGTGTGTTTGTGTGTGTGTGTGTGTGTGTGTGTGTGTGTGTCTGTGTGTGTGTGTGTGTGTGTGTGTGTGTGTGTGTGTGTGTGTGTGTGTGTGTGTGTGTGTGTGTGTGTGTGTGTGTGTGTGTTTGTGTGTGTGTGTGTGTGTGTTTAAGTGATCGTTAAGTCTAAGTTATGTCTCAGCTAACCGGAATCAAATTCGACATATTATATCTTCACTGAACTTATAAAAATAGACTTATGGCTCCTTAAGTTATGGCTTGATCGAACATCTGCCAATAGAAACGACTTTTCACTGCTTAGCCAGGCGATATTAAACCAGTTAATTTACATTTTGAAATCTTCAATTTCAAAAGGATGTCGTAAAAAAAAGACGAACGGAATACATAAAGGATAATGCCGGTTTGGAAATTAACGGTGAATGTGGGCAACGGTTACCAAGTATAGGCAAATATTCAGTTTTATTGTTCTTCTCTGTATATTCTGACTTCAAATCAAAAATTTCTGATATTGCTTTTTCTCGGATTTGAAAGTTTTTCTGAACATTTTTCGATTTCCAATTGTGAAATTAAGTGCAGATTTTTATTAACAACATATTTTGACAGGGAGAAAAGAAAGAGCAAGCTTTAAAATATAAAAGATAAAATTATCGAGAGAAAATTCCCATGACTACCTCGCCAAGGAAACAAGGTAAAAGAAAACATGGCGGGGAGGAGGTTAAGCTGCAGAAGGTAGGTGGAGAGTGATGGGTTGGACATCTTAGAATAAATGGCGTGTTTTTCAGCGGCGCCACGCAGACATGATTGCAAAGGCGTTGTCGTGCAAAATGGCCAGCGGCACTCATTGCAACAGCTACCCTACCTCGCAGGGGTCATTCTTCAGGCGGGCCGCAGTTATCCCGATTTTGCGGAAGAAATCAGCAGTGTGGTAAGTAGCTTGCTTACCAACCATATGGTTCCGGGTTCAGTCCCAGTGCGTGACACCTTGGGCAAGTGTCTTCTACTATAGCCCCGGGCCGACCAAAGCCTTGTGAGTAGATTTGGTAGACGGAAACTGAAAGAAGCCCGTTGTATGTATGTATATGTATATATATATATATATATGTGTGTGTGTGTGTTTGTGTGTCTGTGTTTGCCCCCCCCCCCCAACAAAAGAGACCGATAGAATAAGTACTAGGCTTACAAAGAATAAGTCTCGGGGTCGATTTGCTGGACTAAGAGTGGTGTTCCAGCGTGGCCGCAGTCAAATGACTGAAACAAGTAAAAGACTAAAAGAGAGTGTGGAGTCCAAAAACATCTGAGGTTTCGACGATGCCCTGTACAAACTGATAGCGACTTGTTAGGTTCCTGTATTTGTTTGTCTCCTCTGCGTTAGGTCAACTTTGCCGTTCATAATTTTGGGGATAGATGGAATAATGTTCCAATTCAGTGTTTGGGGTCTAATTAATTAATTGCTTCCACTCCACACAAAAATTCTGACCTTATTTTCGCGTTATAAATTATTATTTTAATATACCTAATCATTGTATAATTTTGACGCAAAGACTGCATACTCTGAAAGTCATTCTAAGATCTACTAATTACATTTTGACTATGCGTTGCTGAGAAGGTCTAAAACCTGAACATACCCGACGCTATCACAATAACATCCAGTGATAATACTCACCCCACAACATACCTCCAACAGGCAATTTATATTTCAGAGTTTTTTCCCTTGCTTCACTTAAGAAATATCATTACTGCTAACTTTTTTTAACTTATATTTTTCAGTGATTAATAATTCTTTTTTAGCTTAACCTACTCTTGACTAGAAGCTTCATATATAAACTGAGATTAAAATGTAGTCCTTTATTCTTTCTATTACGGCTGCGATTAATCTACTCTAGGCACAAGGCCCGAAATTAATGGGGAGGGGGCCAGTCGATTAGATCGACCTCAGTACGCAACTGGTACATAATTTATCAGCCACAAAAGGATGAAAAGCAAAGTCGACTTCGGCGGAATTTGAACTCAGAACATAAAGACAGACGAAATACCGCTAAGCATTTCGCCTCGCGTACTAATGTTTCTTATTTCTTTATTGCCCACAAGGGGCTAAACATAGAGGGGACAAACAAGGACAGACAAAGGGATTAAGTCGATTACATCAACCCCAGTGCGTAACTGATACTTAATTTATCGACCCCGAAAGGATGAAAGGCAAAGTCAAGCTCGGCGGAATTTGAACTCAGAACGTAACGGCAGATGAAATACCGCTATGCATTTCGCCCGGCGTGCTAACGTTTCTGCCAGCTCGCCACCTTT
>NC_068981.1:17494802-17501990 GCF_001194135.2 Octopus bimaculoides
TGGGGAGGGGGCCAGTCGATTAGATCGACCTCAGTACGCAACTGGTACATAATTTATCAGCCACAAAAGGATGAAAAGCAAAGTCGACTTCGGCGGAATTTGAACTCAGAACATAAAGACAGACGAAATACCGCTAAGCATTTCGCCTCGCGTACTAATGTTTCTTATTTCTTTATTGCCCACAAGGGGCTAAACATAGAGGGGACAAACAAGGACAGACAAAGGGATTAAGTCGATTACATCAACCCCAGTGCGTAACTGATACTTAATTTATCGACCCCGAAAGGATGAAAGGCAAAGTCAAGCTCGGCGGAATTTGAACTCAGAACGTAACGGCAGATGAAATACCGCTATGCATTTCGCCCGGCGTGCTAACGTTTCTGCCAGCTCGCCACCTTTATAACATTTCTATCTATTGAAATACAATACGTCTTACTATCCATCATCGACATACTGTATCTGTGTAGTCAATATGTTCGCAATGTCTCTGTCTACCCAACATCTACGTACTGTTTCTATCTAGTCAACATCTACGCTCAGTGACTGTGCAATCAATAGCTCAATGTGTGGCCATCTAGTCAATATCTAGTCAATATCTTCAATATCCTTTCGATATGTTTGCATAACCAGTTAATATCAACACAGTATCTGTATAGTTAGTCGTTTTCTACACACCGTCGACATTTACTCACTGGTAGATGATGATGATGAGGAGGAGGAGGAGGATGGCAGTGGTGGTGGTAGTGGTAGGAGGAGGAGGAGGAGGGAGAGAGATTACCGCAAATATATTTTTTCCTCTTTTACAAAAGAATTACTTCTCTTTGTCATTAAGACCATGCTTTAAATCTAAAACCCCTAATTTCAAATTGAATCAAATTGAATCTCTCAGATCCAATTAGATATCACTAACTTCAAGCTAAAGACCTCTAATTCATGCAAAGGTCACAAATTTAATTAATGAATTTTATAATAACCAATGTGTGTATGTATGTATGTATGTGTATATATATATATATATATATATATATATATATATATATATATATATATATATATATATATATATATATATACAATTATATTTTTACCTTCGAAAAATCAATTCTTTGTGTTTGTATTATATACATGTTTTTAGTGTAATTCAATGCACATAATTACACGCACACACACACACACACACACACACACACACATATGACGAGAGAGAGAGAGAGACAGAGAGAGAGAGAGACAGAGAGAGAGAGAGAAAGAATGAAACAGATTGTGTACAAGAAATTACATGCTATAACAAAGGTTTATTAAATCTTGCTATTGTTTAAACAACTCGGTTGCTTTTTCTCCGATCAAATAAGGTTAATATATATTTTTTCTTTAATAATTGTTTGAAAAAAAATCTTTATGATTAACGTTAAGGTATTCAGATATCTGAAAAAAATGTTCCCTGCAATCAATATGAATTAGATTTGCAAGAAAATGGATTTTCCAAAAAAGAATAATAATAATAATAAAGAATAGTAAATAATCTAAAAATATTACAAATGGATTTCCCATGATTTATTTCAAGATTATTCATAGAAAAAAAAAAGCACACATTTCTTCCCTGTTGATTTTGCTTGCTGTTGAGTAATGTAAAGATTATATCTTGCTAATAATCTGAATGATTTTTGCAGTTATTTATGAAGTTCTCATATGTTGTTGCTATTCAATATCTTTCAGCTAATGTTTGCATTAGAAAAATCCGAAACATCTTGTCCTTCGATTGAATTCGTGAACAAAATAATTCCAGTACCAAATATGTAGGCAAATACTCAAAAAGAGTCTTTTGCTGTGAGCTACACGTAAGCTTTATGTGCATTTTCAACCTCCACATGGGCATAAATGTGGTTAAAATGTCCGTTTCTCAGTTACATGGTTTCGGGCTCAGTCCCGCCACACAGCACTTTGGGTAAGTCTGATAACGTCGTTTTGAGTTAATCAAAGCTTTGTGAATGAAATTCATTAGAAGGAACCTGTGTGTTTCTGGTGATAGACTCGACTTAACCTGTTACCCGGTTTAAACACTACCTGGCGTTTAAGTGCCTTTCAATCAGTGGCTCTCAACCATTTTTTACCTACGGGCCCGTATCATTATTACTATTTTACTCTGGTGCCCCAGTCCATTGGTATTCAATGTTTAAAAACTAGTTTTATAGATAGGTTTTTCAAAATTCCTATTCTGCTTTTCACACGTTCACTTGAGTAGGTTTATAATAGCACTCACTGAGCGAACATGTTTCAGTGCCTGGAAGCATGTTAAACTATGTAAAACATTAGAGAAAGAACATAGTTTAGAAATAATACATTTCTAAATCTCTCAGAGAGATTTATGCAGTAGTGATACGATGAAGTAGTTGTATGCTGTCAACTTAATGTGACAGTCCCCTGAAGGAAATAATACTACTGTTGGTTAGACCTAGGAAGCTGTCGGCCTTGACACATTTCTTGTGTCCTTATGTTTACAAGAGGGAGACATGTGTCAAGGCCGGTGCAGCTTCCTGGGTCTAACCAACAGTAGTATTATTCCCTTCAGGGGACTGTCACATTAAGTTGACAGCATACAACTACTTCAAGAACATAGCTGTTTTTGAAATAAACATATCAAAAGCAAACATTTTTCATGGACCCTTAAAACGCTACTGTGGATCCCCTATTTACTATTTTGCATACATGGACTCCCAAAAATCTTATATGGACCCCAGGGGTCACATGGTCCCTGGTTCAAAACCATTGGTTTAGATGAATATTTGTTACAAGCAGACTTTCGGTCAGAGGGTAACTTCCTATTTCTTTCCAAAGAGTTACTTTCTTTCCTTCTCTAACTGAATCATCGCCACTTCAAAGATTTGATGTTACGTTGCCTAAATTTCAAAACACTAATGTAACATCAAACGGACATCTGTACTCTAAGTTCTTTCGCATTGACACATCCTTACGTATGAAAATAGTTTTCAGCTAATAAATTGCCATACATCTTAGATGCATCTCTATCGTTATTTTAGTATCACTGCATAAAACTAGCGTTTTCGGAAATAATGGTTACTTACATTTGCAATTTTTAAAAAAATGTCTGCAGAATAAATTTGTTTGAGTTCCATGCCAGCTTCAAGAACATTTATAGTGCAAAATAAAAGAAAGTACGTTCAGTTGTGCGGATTCAAAATTGGATCGTTAATTTCAATTACAGGCATCATTCATTATTACTATACGGTGTTCAATACGTAACTGGTGTCGCTGATTGATATACAGTTATATGAGCATCAATCAAATCTAATCAGAAATATTTTATTCGGTAAGAAAAGCATTAGCTTAATGACTGTTCTTGTTTTAATCATTTCGATAAATAAGGGAGACAACTCCGGGCAATGCAGACTTTCTAATCACATTTACGAAATTCGTTACATTAAGTATGTCAGCTTGAACTTAACTGTTGTTTCTCGTGTAGAAGACCTCTGAATAACTATCTTCAGTCATTTATTCATTTTTTAATATGCTATTTTTCCCTCCTGCTCAAACTATTAAACATCTACATTGTGATTCTCTCATCACTATCTCGGTGGTACATTTATTGATGTTTTTTACTTCGCTGATGAGGTTTATTTAACCAATAAGACCGAAACATATCTGGAGTTGTTTCCAGTACTTATTGAAATTATTAAAACAGTTTTAGTCATTAAGTCAATACTGTCTTTTCCTCAGCGTATAATTATTTCTGATTTCAGTTTTCATTCTCACTTAATTCAACTTAACTCTTAATTTTCGAACTGATATCGTCCCTGAGTAATTAGCCTCAGTATGCTGACTTTTCACGTCTGCTCGTGTAGAATATTGAATATCTATTCAACTAATCTGAATTGTTTCTGGTGGAATAGAAACTTTTTTTTCTTGTATCGAGAGGTTGTCCACATTCCTGCTCGGATAATACAAGAAAACCGCAATAAATCAGAGATATCGGATTATTTTTATGATCAGGTGAAGGGAGCCATACTTTTTGGGAGAGAAATAGGACGTTGTAATCGTTATCCTTAGAGAAAACATTGTTGTGAGACAGACGTCATGCAAACAGAGTTAAACAGCCAAAAGTCTCTGAAAAGAAATATTGACACGACATGTACGACCGTCTTGCTTGAATAGAAACAAATATTTCAAAACCTATTTTTAGAAAAATAGAATAAAAATAAAAGTCCTCATTAAAATCAAACGTTACGAAATAATTTCTATTGTAATAAAAACTTTGTGGAGCAGCCGTCGCCCTCTTACCCATGTCGTGACTATTTAGAAATCTTTTGTTTCAGTACAGACATGAATTCTATTGGTTGCTTTTCCTCTGGCTGTGTTTGTTGTTGATGTCAGTGCAGTAATCTCAACAAACATTTATTTCAAATGCTAATTCAATTCATTTTTCATTGCTCAAGTTTGACAATTATCGTTTTAGATCGATCAACTGATAATAACATGTGATTCAAAATCAATAGAAAATAATGATACCTTGCTGTGTGTGCAATTCCTACCAACTTTTGAGAAAAACAATTCGTTTCTACTTTGTTTCCTTCAGTGTTTACCTACGTATTTAAGCATTTACAAAGAACTACAAATTCTAAATTTCCAATATATTTTTCATTGAATGTTCGATATCAAAATATTAAAGAAAAGGAGATCTTTTCTATGTAATTTCTTGATATCCAAAAATTTACTTCTGCTGTTTCAAAAGAAAATTAACTTCAGAATTTTTTCCTTATTAGTTTATGAAATTATGAATTTTATAGTTTGTTTTATTTCATTTTTATTCACTGCCGTTTCATCACACTGTGTCATGGTATGATGAAGATATAAACAATTGCGAGATATTTATTTCTCCGGACAGCAGTACACCACTCAACGGCATGCGTTTTCTCCGATTAGGATATAAGCTCAACATTGAAACTTAAGCCCAGTATTTACTGAAGTGAAACACAAGCAGTTCTTTCACAGCTCGTTTCAGAGAAGGCGGCACCATACAAATCCGGCTTCCTGGTAACAACTGAACCCGTAATACTTATTGTAACAAACCAACACAAGTTGAAGGACAAAAGAGTGGGATTGGCTCTGCACAAATCATGCCAACTATAATAATAAACCCTTGCTGCTTTGTGGGTTAATTTATTGAGCATTTTAAAAAAAGGTAAGGAAGTAAACCCTAACAAAAAATCTAGAGGGAGAGACCCTTAGGTAGATATGTATGGTTATACTTAAACGATATCTGACATCTTCTGCAGCTCCATGGATACTTCGAAGATATTGATTTGTTTTTTCTTTGATGGCGTATCCATGAATGTAGAAATTGTAAATGTACTCGAAGCTAGGTACTCATTTCTGGAAAGAGCCCAGACGAAAGTGGTTTAGTTACTGTTTTTGCAATGCCGTCCAAAAACGACGTATAAGGACAACCAAACAAGCTACATGATTATTTAAACTGAGTTGTGTTGTATTGATGCGGATGTCGTTGTCACTGTTGTTGAGCAGAGCAACTCTCGTAGAACAGGTTTGTAATCATAGCTAGTCCCGCTGAAATCCTGTCGTATATTTTGGTTTATATTAAATATATATCCAATATAGAGCATGACATATCAAAATATACTTTTGTTTATTGTTTCCCAGTTTATTTTTAAAATATGAAAGTGCGATTTCAGGGAAAGTGACTGCTATTTCTTGCAGATCAAGAAATCTTACAGGATCAGTACTAGCTCGACTCAGCGATGGCTCAATTCCCTATTAGCTCGATCCAGTACTAGCCTGAGTCTGCATCATCTCGAATAAACTCATCCACTACCTCGAATGGCTCAATTCATCGCTTTCCACTTCTAGTCCGATTTATCGATTAGTAAATTGTGGAAAAAATTCCGGTTTAACAATTTGAAATAGAGAGAAACAAGAAAATGAATTGAATGTCTGGAGTTACTAAAATACTTTAAGAAAATCATATATAACAGATATCTCTCTCTCTCTCTCTCTCTCTCTCTCTCTCTCTCTCTCTCTCTCTCTCTCTCTCTCTCTCTCTCTCTCTCTCTCTATGCTGTATAGTTACTATAAACCTAAAACTATAAGAGAATCTTCTATATAGAAATTCATCTTGAATCTCCAATACAGAACTGATTCAAACCTAAAGGTGTCGTTCGTTATTTGATTATTATGTGATTGTAACTAGTTTAGTTTTATTGAAAAATCTATCTTCCATAGAAAACAAGATTTCGGTTTAACATTTATCTCTGTAGATTTCGGGTGACTCGGTGCATTTTAGCGCCTTACAAAGTAGATACTTCTCCAACGTTGAAAAAGAAGTTTCACATATATATATTTTTTTTTTTTTCTTAATATATAAAAAAAAGTCTTTTGGTATTATCCATGGTGCTGCTGCAGATGATGCTGATAATGATGATGTTGTAACAGAGAGAAAATGAAAAACTTATATAGGGAGGCTAAAAACATGAAATATTCTCGTCTTTTGTAATTGATGATAACAAGGTGATGAAATAAAATATAATTTTATGCATGTAGTGCTAACCATCCTTTCATAATCTTTCGTCTTTCGCGAAAATACATCATGCTTTATTGCTACTGCATAGATAAATAGGTCTTCTCATCAAAGTGAAAGCATTGACATAAAGAAAGGAACAGAAGAATATTTTTTTAAAAAACATATAAAGAAATAAAACTGGTTTGGATAAATGGAGTAATAAAGGTAACGAAATCAGTCGGTTTTATCCTGAACCAAGCAGCCAACAAGGATTCTATGGGCATAATTTCACAGCGGAGTTGTACGACTACGAGGCTTCTACGCAGTTTCTTATTTCTTTATTGCCCACAAGGGGCTAAACATAGAGGGGACAAACAAGGACAGACAAAGGGTTTAAGTCAATTACATCAACCCCAGTGCATAACTGGTACTTAATTTATCGATCCCAAAAGGATGAAAGGCAAAATCGGTCTGTTTTGCCGAACCGTTAAGTTACGGGGACGTAAACACACCAGCATCGGTAGTCAAGCGATGTTGGGGGGACAAACACAGACACACAAACATACACACACATACACACACACACACACACACATATATATATATGTATATTATAATAATAATAATAATAATAATAATAATAATAATAATAATAATAA
>NC_068981.1:17502537-17505915 GCF_001194135.2 Octopus bimaculoides
GAAAAGAGAGTTGACCACAGGTCACACGTGAGCAGAGAGGATGGTAGAGGGAGGAAGTGGAACAAGGAGGAAGAGAGAGATGTGTATAGCAGTGAAGTAGAAGCCAGGACAACAGAAGGAAGCAGAGCGAGAGGGGGAGATGGGTAAGAAGAAACGACGGGCTTCTTTCAGTTTCCGTCTACCAAATCCACTCACAAGACATTGGTCGGCCCGAGGCTATAGTAGAAGACACTAGCCCAAGGTGCCACGCAGTGGGACTGAACCCGGAACCATGTGGTTCGTAAGCAAGCTACTTACCACACAGCCACTCCTACGCCTCTGTAAAATACTAAAGAAAGATGCCAAACTCTTTCTTGCAATACATACCAATACATACATCTAATGCAAATTTTTTTTCGGGGGCCCTTAAAATACTATTCTGGATCCCCATTTTAATATTTTGTTACGTGGACCCCCAAAAACCTTTTATGGACCCTCAAGAGCCATATGGATCCTGGTTGAGAATCACTGAGAGTTCCACGAGTCTAGGGGCCAATTCTAATATATGGATGCTGTGGTTGTGTATGAAAAGACCCAGGAAGCTATAATACTGTTAAGACGGCCCTGACTACTGCTATCACTACAAGTAAACAAGGGGCCTCTATGTAGTCACTCAATTTCCTAGATAATGCAGCCAAACTGTGCACAACTACTACTATTACTACTACTACTACTATATCTACTAGCCAGCAAGGAAGCCAAAACATAACCCAGTCAAAACCTAGAAATCATCCTCTGTTGTCCTTAAAACAAAAGATGGGTAAGTGTATTGAGTCTTAGAAACTCTCTGACGGGATGGTCACAGATGGAAGAGATCTGATGGATTGGAGTTGTTGTGTTGGCACTCCGTCGCTTACGACGTCGAGGGTTCCAGTTGATCCGATCAACGGAACAGCCTGCTCGTGAAATTAACGTGCAAGTGGCTGAGCACTCCACAGACACTTGTACCCTTAACGTAGTTCTCAGGGATATTCAGCGTGACACAAAGTGTGACAAGGCTGACCCTTTGAATTACAGGCACAACAGAAACAGGAAGTAAGAGTGAGAGAAAGTTGTGGTGAAAGAGTACAGCAGGGTTCGCCACCATCCCCTGCCGGAGCCTCGTGGAGCTTTAGGTGTTTTCGCTCAATAAACACTCACAACGCCCGGTTTGGGAATCGAAACCACGATCCTATGACCGCGAGTCCGCTGCCCTAACCACTGCGCCATTGCGCCTCCACGGATTGGAGTTAACATGGATCTAAACAACAAAACACAGTCACTACTGAAATAACTGCTACCGCTGCTGCTACCGCTGCTGCTACCGCTGCTGCTGCTGCTGCTGCTGCTGCTGCTGCTGCTGCTGCTGCTATATTACTACTCCTACAACTACTATTACTAGTATTATAGTACTAATTCATTTGTTACTACCGCTGCCACGAACATACATACATACATACACTCCCAAACACGCACACACACACACATAAAGTTGCTATTGATGACGTTGTTCTTCCTTTGGGGATTAAGTATCTCTTCCCCCCCCCCTTGTTTTATTCACCTCCTCTTCCGCCCCATCCTCCCTTCCTCATTAGCCTACCTCATCACCCTACCTCCACTCCCATCGTCTCTGTTTCAACCTTATTTCCCTGCGGCAGATTTCAATTTTTCCTATTCAGTCGTCGTTCGGATCAGAGATCTACTGTCGCAGTCAATCAAAATAATTTGAAGAATCTCTCTCTCCTCTCCCACCTCACTTTCTCTCTCTCTATCTCTCTCTCTCTCTCTCTCTCTCTTTCTCTCTTTCTCTCTCTCTCTCTCTCTCTCTCTCTCTCTCTCTCTCTCTCTCTCTCTGTCTCTATCTATCTCTCTCTCTCTCTCTCTCTCTCTCTCCCTCTTTCTCTCTCTCTCTTTATCTCTCTGTATGTATGTATATACGTATGTACGTACATATGTATGTATGTACGTACGTATGTATGTATGTACGTACGTATGTATGTATGTATGTATGTACGTATGTACGTACGTATGTATGTATGTATGTATGTACGTATATATGTATGTATGTACGTACGTATGTATGTATGTATGTATGTATGTATGTATGTATGTATGTATGTATGTATATCACGCGCGCTCCAAAGACTTCAGTATTAAAATATTTTCTGGCATAACTTTAGAATTTATATTTGTCTTTGCACAATAATCATTTTTCTTCCTTATACTTTAAAAATAACTGAAATATGTTTTGAAGTTGTTTTTTTTTTACCCAATAAAATGAACTGATGACCTTAATATACGCGCCGTATCTGATACACAGTCTTACAAAGTTACGCTTCCTTACATTGACACAAGGTCAGTTGCTTATTATACTGGAATGGTAAAAATGATTGAATCTGTTTTTTCGTATCCAACAAGTGATTATTTTAAAGAATCCGGAGGGGATAAAAGAATAGGTCAAATCAAGCTGAGAGTTCCCAGCTGGTGCAAAGGTAAGGTGCAACCTAGCTTAGATTACCGAGTCGACACAAACGGCTATAATTGAATTCGACAAAACATTGATCCGGCATGCTGTCGTTGCTGCGATTCGATGCCCTTACAGATCTCTAAAATATTGCGTTTTCCATTGACAGAACTTCACAAATTTATATAGAATATATATACCGTTCACTTGGATGGAATTTGATTTTGGAACATAAAAGAAGCAACAAAATAGCACAGTTGTTGAATGATCTTGGTTTAGCTTTTGGTTGGCGCTACGACGGACGTCACAAGGGTAAGGGACACAAGAGAGCTGGTCACCGGAAAACCGTACTAAAGCACTGCAGTTAGTTACATGAACCAATGAAATGTAGAGGCGCTTGTGTCATCCCGAATTTAGACATGTCTTTCTTTGGGGTCCAGCATAGTTGTCTTACTGTCCAAAATTTAACTTGAAATAAAAGTAAAATATACTGGGCGAATGAATATTGATTGTACTCTACATCATGTACTGGATCCATTTTTTTTTCCTTTAGGAAAAACGTGTATGTGTGTGTACCTCTGCGTGTGTGTATGTAAAGGCACGAAATGAAGCGCTTTGGAAGCCGTAATGGTGGTCTATCGATGCAGAAACGATGATAGTTTAATAAAGGCTGTGTTTTTGAGATAAGAAAGTGATCAAGAAAGTGTTTGACATGTTTGTCGGTGGAGATTGTTACTGACTATTCCAGAGATCTCAGAGTAGTAAACGATTCGCCTTCAACATCAGTAGCATCGGTGTGGAAGGAATATGAGAACCAAGAAGAGTTATGAATACTAAAGCCACTGAAGACAATGGCATCAGCGAGAGAGTGGTGTGAGACGTGGTGATGTGGGGGG
>NC_068981.1:17505932-17507631 GCF_001194135.2 Octopus bimaculoides
GGGGGGGGATACGAAACTGTAAACATAAAGGTGTAATAATAGGAAACTAAGTTTGCTAGATTTATGGTGGATATTCAGGAAGTTGAAATTACTTGATGTGAAATTGTTGACGGTAAAAATTAGAAAAAATAAATTAATTAAAAAAAAATTCTTCTTAGCTTTTAATTTACCAAATTCATTAAAACTTCTGAAATCCTTCATTTTAAACATCAAACAATATAAATTAGCTATGGTTATTTTCCTGAAATCAAAGAACTCTTACTATGCCATTTTATAACTTTTTGAGTTATTTCTGTTTAAATCGATTTTTCCAGCAGCAACACCAGCAGCAGAATCAGGAATGTAAATAAATTTAAGCGTCTCTTTACTATCTCAGATTCAAGATATTGCCTTTGTCCATACCTGAAGGCTATGAAATGGTGAGATTCTTTCACTGAATGAATCAAATAATTATCAATGTTAGAGAGATTAAATACTTTTATAGATGGAATATTGTTTCCATTTGAACCAACACCGAGAGAGGCGGCGGGGAGAGAAAACCAAACAAAACACTGCTGCAGAGAAAATAAAAGAGGTTAACGAAACACAACTTCTCTTCAAAAGCTGCCAAAATTGCCGGAAGCGCTATAAAATTTACCACAGATTCGGTAACTGAGTTCTCTCCCCCTGAGCTATCAAAGTACGTAATCAATTTTGTGTGAATCTAGAGAGATGAAAATAAATTAATTGATACACAAACTTCCGATTGCTTCACAGTCTGTTTATTTATTTTGAAACTGAGACTATCGACCGGGACTGACTCACAGCATGAATAGGTGAAAGAAGTCGCAGACAGGGCTATATATTTATATATTTTACACGGTAAATAAGCATTTGGTTGTTTAAAATGGCAACTCTAAGCAGAGATAGAAAATATATGAACGACATCACTACTAACCCTTTCATACCCACACAGAATATTATGTGTAAATGAATAAATAATTAAATAAATAAATAAATAAATATCTAGGTGTGGCTGCATGGTTAAGAAACGCACTTTGCAGCCACATGGTTTCATGTTCAGTCCCGCTGTTCGGCATTTTGAACAAGTGTTTTCTACTATAGCTTCGAACAAACCAATGCCTTGTTAGTGAAATTGGAAGACGGAAAGTTTATAGAAGCCCGTCATGTGTGTGTGTGTGTGCGTGCGTGTGTGTGTGTGTGTGCGTGTGTGTGTGTGTGTGCGTGTGCGCGCGTGTGTCTGTATATATATAGATAGAGAGATAGACTGATAGAGTGATAGATACTTTTCATTTGTCGTTTAGCAGGGTTGCCAATGATTTCTTGTAAAGAGGTACCACATGGGAGCGTTGGTACTCATCTCCATTTTAGAGACGAGTACCAACGTTCTCAGAGTACCAACCAACGTTCCCATGCGGTACGCTTGAATATTAACACAGATCTCTCTTTGAATGAAACCATTGGTAGCTGTCTTCACACACAAATAAAGAATATTTATCCAACAATAGAGTGTTGAACACTCATTCTCAGTGTTCGATGTTGGCTTCTGTGTGTGTGTGTGTGTGTGTGTGTGTGTGTGTGTGTATGTGTGTGTGTGTGTGTGTGTGTGTGTGCGTGTCTATGTATTTATGTTTGTACCCACCACTCCATCAGCCCCCACCACTCTATCAGCCACCACCACCCTATCACCCCACCCCCA
>NC_068981.1:17508035-17508949 GCF_001194135.2 Octopus bimaculoides
TGTGTTTATGTGTGTGTGTTTGTGTGTGTGTGTTTGTGCGTGCGTGTGTGTGTGTGCTTGTGTGAGTATGATGTGTTTGTGTGTGTGTGTGCTTGTGTGTGTGTTTGTGTGTGTGTGTGTGTGCTTGTTTGTGTGTGTGTGTGTGTGTGTGTATTAATATTTAACAGAAGCAACAGAGTGACACGAAGGCCGAGAGTTTCGTGAATACTTTCTTGCTTTTGTTTCTTATCAAAACGTATACCTCAGTGTCTATGCTTGCATGTATATATAAAGAAACAGAAATACCCATACACACATACATATACATTCATACATACATATACTCGCACAAACACACACTCGAGTACAAGTACAGTAATTCCTCGCCATATCGCGGTTCGCCTATAGCGGTTCGCCTATCGCGGTTCGCTTATCGCGGTTCGCCTATCGCGGTTCGCCTATCGCGGTTCGCCTATTATGTTTCACCTATTATAGTTCACCTATCACGGTTTATTATTTAAGCCTACGTCGATTCTTCTGAGGTATTGTTTTGCATTTATAATAAAATAAATATATATAAATTGTAAAAAAATTCTTTTTTTAAATATACAGTACTGTTTCTTATTTCTTTATTGCCCACAAGGGGCTAAACACAGAGGGGACAAACAAGGACAGACAAAGGGATTAAGTCGATTATATCGACCCCCAGTTCGTAACTGGTACTTAATTTATCGACCCCGAAAGGAAGAAAGGCAAAGTCGACCTCGGCGGAATTTGAACTCAGAACGTAACGGCAGACGAAATACCGCTAAGCATTTAGCCCGGTGTGCTAACGTTTCTTATTTCTTTATTGCCCACAGGGGGCTAAACATAGAGGGGACAAACAAGGACAGACAAAGGGATTAAGTCGATTACATCGACCCCAGTGCGTAACT
>NC_068981.1:17509455-17510655 GCF_001194135.2 Octopus bimaculoides
CTGATACGATCAACGGAACAGCTTGCTCGTGAAATTAACGTGCAAGTGAGTAAGGAATCCACAGACACGTGTACCCCTAACGTTGTTCTCAGGGAGATTCAGCGTGACACAGAGTGTGACAAGGCCGGCCCATTGAAATACATGTACAACTCATTTTTGCCAGCTGAGTGGACTGGAGCAACGTGAAATAAAGTGTCTTGCTCAAGAACACAATGCGTCACCGAGAATTGCACTCACGACCTTACGATCGGGAGTCGAATGCCCTAACCACTAAGCCACGCGCCTTCACTACACAGACAATTAGTTCCAGGTATAAATCATATAGATACCTCATATATTTAGTTCGATGCATACATATACATACAGCTATATATATACATCTTATAGCTGCTTACACATAGATATAGTTGGCTACACACGCGCGCAGACACACTTACACACATATAATTAGATTAACACATAAATCTTAGAGTAAGTTAAATATATCATATAATTAGTTCGACACACATATACACATCAGCTACACATAGGCATATCACGGTTAGTTACACACACATACGATAAGCTACACTCACACACACACACACACAGGTGCATTATATTTGAAAATTTTATATTTTGCCCCATCCACCTTTGCTCAGTATTAAAGAGTTCCTGGATATCTGTGATAAATATTTTATCAGATTATATAAATAATGCTATCGTAATAGTTATACTGCAAGTTAAGTGAATGTAAACATCTATAAGTAGACTACAAATACGTCATAGAAACATTGCATATTACATATTTCATACGAAGCTGCACACAAGCGAAATATATTTCGACTGAGCAAACAGGATCGAACTTGGATATGCTTTACCTGCTAAGACTAATACGACGAAAACATGATCGTAGATGTCACCTCATCCGCTAATATATACCATAGTTTCTCCTCAGCGTGTAAAATAATTTGTGCAATTAATCCTTAATTTCTTGAAGTTATCTCCCCTTCTTCTTTCAGAATCGCTAATTAAGCTAGATTTTTTTTATTCTTCTTCAACTAAGAACTTTTCACTTAATTTTCAGTATACGCCATTCATTTCTGACATAACCAGATTGATGTTAACTCACGCAAGTTATTTTCCCCGGCTAGGTTCTCTCTTTCTCTCTCTCTCTCTCTCTATCTATCTATCTCTCTCTCTCTCTCTCTCTCTCTCTCT
>NC_068981.1:17511260-17513117 GCF_001194135.2 Octopus bimaculoides
ATATATATATATATATATATATATATATCATGTCCATATATATACACATATATATACATACATATACACACACACGCATATATATATATATATACACATGCATATACATACACAGACACATATATATATATATATATATATATATATATCATATGTCCATATATATACGCACATACATATATATACACATACATATACATACATATACACACACGCATATATATACACATACATATACATGCACAGACACATACATATATATACACATATATATACATACATATACACACACACGTATATACATATACATACACACACAAACACATCATTTGATTTATTTTTTCGTTTCACCTATGAAGTCCTTAACATTCATAGAGAGAACTCGCTATTTCGCTTTTAGATGAACCATTGTTGTACAAAGCAATTAAGGATCTGGTAATTGATTGATTAATTAATTAATTACATTATTTACATTACAAAAGAAAACATCTTGTAAAGAAAGACAAGTCGATGTTGATAGGAGTCTGCATAGAATAATTGGTGGAAATATTTGATCTGGAAAAATCATTTTAGTTCAGAGGTCATAGTTCATTAGTTATGTAACATGAATCGTAATTTAGATTGAAATTCAAGTAAGGTCTGATGCATATTCTATTGGTGCTTTTTTTTTTCTTTTTTATCGAACCGCTAGGTGACGGGGATGTCAACAAACTTGTATCGGTTGTCAAGCGGTGAGTGACAAACCCAACTATGAATATACGTACTATACATGCACATGCAGACACGCACGCATATATATGTGTATCTATATGTGTAACAATGTAGATAGGTAGATAGAGAGAGAGAGAGAGAGAGAGAGAGAGAGAGAAAAGAGAGAGAGGGAAAAGAGAGAGAGAAAAAAAAGAGAGAGAAAAAGAGAGATAAAGATGGATAGATGGATGGATAGATAGGTAGGTAGGTAGGTACGTACGTATGCACGTAGGAGGCAGACAGACAGATAGACAGACAGACAGACAGACAACAGAACGACAGACAAAAAGACAGACAGACAAACAGACAGGCAGCTAGACGGATGGATGGCAGTAACGTAGAACTTAGAGTAACGAGTTAAAATCTCAACTTTAAATGTCGTTATTGCAATTAAATTCAATTTCTATTTTGAGTCCTACCCACTTATGTTCCCAAATTTCTATATATAGACACGTAAGTGTAAATGCACGTGTTGTGTGTATGTATGTATGTATGTATGTCATTATGCAGTTTATTTCAAGATTTGTTGCCAATAGAGAAAGAACCGGTTTCTAACCTAGATTTAAGGCCCCTTCATTGGAATTCCACTTACTGGTAATATTGGGTTGGTGCATAATTATTGAAGCTTTTTTTCAACAAATTTCATTCAGCAAAAACAATAACAATATTTAACAAAAACATCTTTAAATGATGGTCTGACCGTCTGCCAAGCAAACGGGAAGCAGTAATTGAAGTAGATGGTGAATATGCTCCGGAATAATCATTTAAAGATGTTTTTGCTACATGTTGTTATTGCTTTTGCTGAATAAAATTTGTAGAAAAATAGCTGCAATAGTTATGCACCAACCCAATATATTTACATGTGAATTAGCTAGTCAGTTTCTTTTTCTGAAAACCCCGGCTTATCCGGTTTGTTACTTATGAATTTACTTACAAAACCAAGCGCACCAATTATTTTGGCATAAATTTGAAATTATAACATGGATATAGAAAGCGGATGTATATATATATATATATATATATATATATATATACATGTATTCATTTATTTGTTTCAGTCATTTTGACAGCGGCCCTGCTGGAGCACCGCTTTTAGTCGAACAAATC
>NC_068981.1:17513368-17520047 GCF_001194135.2 Octopus bimaculoides
ATATATATGTATGTATATTATTTAAAAGAGTTCCACATCTGTCTGTTTTTTTATGTTTTATTTATATTCTTATAAAATTAATGTGGGATATAGAATATGGAATATATAATATAAATAGAAAAATGAAATGAAGTATTGAATGTCTTATTGAATATATGAAATATTGAGTATTAAATATAGAGTATTAAATATATAAGGACTAGTATACTTTCCTGCCTCATGGCAGTCATCAAGGTCCACGACAGGTTTCTTACAGCTTCCGTCTCCCAAATCCACTCACAAGGCTTTCGTTGGCCTGAGGCCAAAAAGACACGTAGAAGACACTTGCCCAAGGTGTCACGCAGTGGGACTGAACTCGGAACTATGTGGTTGGAAAGCAAGCTTGTTACCACGCAGCCACTCCTGCGCCTATTCATATATGTATGTGTGTGTGTATGTATATGTATGTATATATATATGTATGTATGTATGTATGTATGTATGTATATATATGTGTGTATATATATATGTGTGTGTGTGTGTGTGTGTGTGTGTGTGTGTATACATGCATGTATTCCAATAAATGTAAATTCGAGTTTGATCATTTTTACTAATACTACCCAATGAACCTAGAGACGGCTGAACACGACACGTATAATTACGTCATCATCTGCGATATTAATGTCAATTTTATAAACCAAAATATTGCTGTCATTTCTCACAGTTATTGATCTTTTTTCTATCAGATAATTAATTTCGGTTTTCATAGTTTCAGAAAATATATCATTCATTTTTAATTTCTTAAATAAGTTTGGTTTTATTTTATTATTATGTAGATGTTTAATGCGTTTTCTGTGTGAGAGAGTTTGTGTGTGCGGAGTGGGGGTGTTTGTGTTCGAGAGTATGTATATATGTATGTCTGGTGTTTGGATATGTGTTTGTCTGTCTGATTTGGTCTCCAACCAAAACTTTTATTTCCGATATGTAAAATATATTTTCTAAATGAAATGAATGTTTATTCTTGTCTAAACACTGGTGAGGAAAATATATAGCTGTAGGTCATGCCATATATATGTATGTTTCTATGCATGTGCATAGATAGATAGATAGACTGACGGACAGACAGACAGACAGGCAGGCAGGCAGGCAGGCAGGCAGACAGACAGATAGATAGATAGATAGATAGATAGATAGATAGATAGATAGATAGATATAGATATAGATAAAGATATGGATATATATTTGCATATTTATTTGTATATATGTGTGTAAATGTATGTAAATATAAATGGAATATATGTTTGTATACACACACACACACACACACACACACACACACACACACACGCACACACACATACACATAATAAATTAAATTTATTATTCCAATGCCCTACCGCCTATCATTTTTACCTTCAGTCATTTGGGGGCCTGGTAAAAATAGATATGGCGACTTACGTACAAAATGGCGTCAGAATTGAAACTCAGAAATATTTTAGTATACTATTTCAGGAAGGAATATAATTCAACACTGTCACGTTGTTTATTATTTGATTGTTATTATTGCTTTTTGTTAGTCTTTTTGTCTTTTTGTAATTTCTATTACTCTCTTAGCATTGCATGTTGTTGGTGCTTACAATTTCTTTTATGCTGAACATTCAATCCAGATAAATATCTTGATTGCACTGACGCCCTACATTACTATTTTGATAAATTTGATATAAATCGATTCACTTCATAATATTAAATAGCTTTCATTCTTTGTTTCTAATTATTATTATTATTATTATTATTATTATTATTATTATTATTATTATTATTATTATTATCGTCGTGAGATTTTCTTCTTCCTTCTATACTGTTGTTACTATCATTATTATTATTGTTATTGTTATTTAAGACATCGCACAGTATCCAATATCGTGATATCTTTTATTGAAGATACTGTGTCTGCTGTGGGAGTTGTCTTGTCTATCAAGTCACAAGGACCTCAGGCAGACAGTACTTTACGAAATGTGCGTACAATTCCAAGTAATACCGATTTTTGCAGAGTATTTCTGCAGTTTCCAGATGTTTCTTCAACTGAGGTGGTATTGAAACCAATGCTCCGATGACAACAGGGGCAAGCTTTATGTTTGACTTTCGTAGCTGCTTCATCAGGTCTCCATATTTATCAGTCTTTTCTCTTTCTTTCATGATAATATTTTGATCTCCAAGCACTGCCACGTCGATTATTAGGCACTCTTGTTTGTCCCTTCAAAGGGTTACTATATCCGGCCTTCGGTGCTCTAACACCTTGTCTGTCTGGAAATCAAAGTCCCAGAGGATCTTTGTTTTCCCTTTTTCGTCCATTACCTTTTCCGGTGCATGTTGGTACCAAGCACCCATTACCTGTTATCCATACTTCCGGCATAGTAGACAGTGAAGGCTTTGGGCTACTTTGTTGTGTCTGCGCTTGTACTCTTTCTGTGCAAGACTTTCACATTCTTTTCATATTCGTTTTTTAGCTTTCATATTCTCTTTTAGCTAAGACATGGAGATCAGAGACAATGTGGTTAATTGTTTCTTCTTCATCTTCACATATTCTGCAATTTCTCTATACCGCTTCATTACATACTTTAGCAGTTTTCTACTGGGGAGGCTTTCATCTTGTACTGCTGTCCTTCAGTCTCGGTTTTTCAGTCTTATACTTCTCAATGTTTCGACTACATCCATCCCTTCAGCTTCGTGTACTAATAGCCTTGTAGCAAATTTTCTTGCCATAGTTTTATCACAGCGTTCTATAGCCCTATTTTCAAATTTTATTTTAATCTTTACATAATTTCTACTGATAGTTCTTCTTTTCCTCCTTAACAATCTGTCGTCTCTGTTTCATATTTGTTAACTTCCTTATCAAGACAAGACCATTTTTCTCCTTCCTTTATGTATTTTGTAACTATTTATATTAGTTACCTATTATTCCTTACTAGATATTTTCGTAGTCCTACCAAGATATCTTCTAGTAATTTTCCAGTTGCATAAGACCCCCTATTTCCCCGTATTCGTAGTAACTACAATGTGTCTATATCAGATTGTAAGTGTCATGTTCTAAATGCAGTCATTATTTTTCTTATTTTCCTCCGCTAATTCGTTTAGCGTCGAACAGAGTATAATATTACTATAACTTGTTACTGTAATAAGTTATAGATAGAATATTGATGTCTTTTATGTATTTATTTACTTTTGTATTTAGCTCTGTTTTAAGCATTAAGCTAATGCGTCTGTAATATTTCTTCCTAATCGCTTCTTTCATTTATGTATTGCACACTGCCTGGTAAATATTTGTATAGCTGTATTTGTTGTAATTCTCCTATCACAATTTCTATATCTATTATCATTATTAATCTGCATTCTCACAGCAGTAATAATGTTAATGATTCTGACGGTTTTGTTCGTTGAACATCGAGCCACTGCCTACCTTCAGATTAATATGTAATACATTTCCTGAGTTTCTTGCTGTAATGAAGTTACCTGCAATCTGTAATATTACGGAGTTTATTTTTATGATGATTATAGAACACTATGAGGTGATATTTTCAGACACTGTACCTAATGACCCTGTTATAATAGGAATTAATTTTATCCCCTCTTTACTTCCTACTTTAGGTCCTGCTATTTGTCTGCCTTCACAAATTCATTTTAATTCAGCCTGATGCCGGATGGCCAGGCTCTTATTTAGTTCTAACTTCTATTATCGAGTTCTAGATTCTTTCTCAAGCATATTGAACTCGACATGAGCCATCTTCTTTATTCCACTGGAAGCAGATTTGTAGGAGCCCTGACTGTTGTTATGCAAGATGTGTACTCCATCATTGTCTCTAAGTGCAGGTGGAACGGAGGATGAGACAATTTTGTTTGTTCCCTCACTAATTAAACATAGGGCTGTGACTGATGTTTTCGTGGAAATAGTAATACAGCAGCCATGGTCTTCCTATCAGGGGTATGAGGCAGGACAGATAGGAGCGGATACCTGGTCTTCAAGATCGAGATCCAGTTTACAAGCTGACGTCACGGCAAAACAGTAAATGGATTTTAGGAATACGAAAATCACGACTAGAGATATTTCAACAGGCATTGATCTTCGACTTATCGCTAATTTTACACAATACTGTTCACATGTGATAAGCAAGAAGGCGACCTGAAAACAACACATGCGGTCAATGGGGTTTCTCTAGATCTACATACTTTGATGATCCTCAGAGACCACAAACCTATCCCGGAACTGTACGTCAGTCAGCATTTACTCTGCACATGAGATCCTTTTGCCTAGAAAAAGAAGAGCAACAGAGGAGCAGCATACATCAGCAGAGGTTACAACAACAATAGAAGACCCCAGAAAAAAAAAGACTATGAGTGGTGCCACCATTGTTTCTATAGTAGCACCAGACATAGCTCCAAATATAACCAGAGAGGAAACAAGCACCAAGGGCCAATGATAACCAAGAAGCCAAGAGGCCTCCTTCCTAGCACAGAGCAATCCAGAGAATACGGGTAGCAATACCACACCATAGTCTTGAGGCTATGGTGAGAAGGATGGGGTGAGATAGTAAAGACTAAAGAAAACTGGAAAGCTAGTAAAGAAACAGAGAGCAAAATGAATGAACATAGACAAAAGATGTAGTAAGAGGTTAGAAGACTCTCATGAAGAGGTGCCTACCCAGTGGAGTTCCTAATCTTTACGGGGATTCGTGGGTAGGATCCTTGCCTACTTCATGGTGTCCCTACGGGAGGACGTATAAAAGCTACGAATGAAGTACTTATTGAGGAAAAGGAAAGATTAAATCTAGCACTGCTAGGCGCTGAAAGCCAAAAAGAGGTAAAAAAAAATATATCGTATAACCACTCGCTAACAACATCACCACAACTACAACATCAACTACATAGACAAAAACTACAAATATAACCACGACCACAATCGAAAACAAAGAACTACGAGAACAAGAAAAACAGCAGACATTCAAACCTATCTTGACAGTCTTTCGAACAACAATCTGGAGGAGGTGGTAAATTATAAAAATAGTCTCACTAAAGGGAGAGATTTCGACAAACACTTTCTAAAAACACTATCAGATACTATTCTTACAGACACATTCAAAATACCGTATGCTAAGTACGAAAGAAACTGGCACTCCGTCGCTTACGACGTCGAGTGTTGCAGCTGATCCGATCGACGGAACAGCCTGCTCGTTAAATTAACGTGCAAGTGGTTAACGCCCCACAGACACGTGTACCCTTAACATAGTTCTCAGGGAGATTCAGCATGACGCAGAATGTGACAAGGCTGGCCCTTTGAATTACGGGTGCAACTCATTTTTGTTAGCTGAGTAGACTGGAGCAGTGTGAAATAAAGCGTGCTTGCTTAAGGACACGACACTCCGCCGGAAACCGAACTCAGAACCTTGCGGTTGTCAGCCGAATACCCTAGTCACTAAGCCACGCGTCTTCACCGTTTGTCAAATGTTTGCAAGACGTGGACCTCTATGAAAAAGAAATAAATAAAAGCACTTTAAAGGAGGCTTTCGTAGAGCCCCCATCAAAAACTGAGAAGCTAGAATTGCCTGGCAGCGAAATTGTTTTCCCACGAGAGTTCCGGACCCCAGTTATGAACTCATTTGCATACAGCCAATTAGAGCTCAGCTATCAGACTACTTTATGAACGCATAACAAGTGATGGGTGATAAGATAAGGTCACTCGGGTAAGGAATGACCATGCTTCTTTTCTCTTTTAAGAATGCTTGTTGTTCTTGTTCTTGTTTCAAACATGGCTGCCTCTGCGTAGTTATTTGTGTTGTTGTTTACTTTGTAAAACAGTAAGTAGAGGGTTGCAAGCACATCACCCTCTACTCACATTTTTCCCATCTACATCTCTACCATATGGGGCCCTAACAAAATCTGACAATAGGTATAGATGTAAATCTAATTACTAGTCTCCTAAAATCAGGCACAACTTAGCGATCGGTCGACTTACAACACCGTTCTTCGTCTTGTATTTACTTGGTGTTAACTTGACATGGTCAAGATGAGCTCTGATTGGTTGTATGCAAATGAGTTCATTACTAGGGTCCGGAACTCTCGTGGGAAAAAAATCGCTGCCCGGCCTTCTCGAAAAACAAAGTAAGTAGTCTTTTCCTTTCATTTTGCTCCCTCCCAGACGTAGCCATTCCCAATGGGATGTATAAATGCAAATTGCTTGGTGTCGATTCTGCAACAAGGTTATTTTTTTCCATTTCTTTTTTCTTTTTTTTCCCCCACTTTCTGGATTCGAATCCTGCCAATGTCAACTTTGCCTATTAACCCTCCCGGGATTGATAAAACACAGTACCAACCAAGTATTGGGTTCGAGGGTATCAACTAAACCCATCCCGATAAAAATTACTGGCCTTGTGCCAAAATTTGAAACCATTATTATTATTATTATTACTATTATTAGTTTACCTTACGTTCTGAGTTCAAATTCCGCCGAGGTCGACTTTGCCTTTCATCCTTTCGGAGTCGATAAAATAAGTACCAGTTGCGTACTGGGGTCGATCTAATCGACTGGCCCTTTCCCCCAAAAGTTCGGTCCTTGTACCCAGAGTAGAAAAGATTATTATTAGTTTAATATTTCTTCTAATTATCATTATTTAAGGCGGTGTGCAAAATGGTTAGCGACATTTACGTC
>NC_068981.1:17520600-17524365 GCF_001194135.2 Octopus bimaculoides
TAATAACGATGATGATGATGATGATGATGATAACAACAACAGCAATAATAATAATAATAATAATAATAATAATAATAACAACAACAACAATCAACAATAACAGCAATAATAATAATAATAATAATAATAATAATAATAATAATAATAATAATAATGATAATAATAATAATAATAATAATAATAATAATAAAAGAGAAGCAATTTTTTAAAAAAGAGCCATCTTCATCTAAATTGAAATGACACGAGATTGATGTACAGTGAGAGGAGAAGGAACGAAACTGCTCTTGACTGTCTGAGCAGCGTCATGGACCAGAAAAGGAAGTGAAGAGTCGGAGTGTCGGAGAGAATAGCATGACTCGATGCATGTCTAATATATCTGTATATTCCTCGTTAGCAACTTTACTGTGTAGGAAGAGATACTGAGGGAAATATATTTAATTCGTGTGATACCCGCAGAAAAGCAGATTAAAGTAAAGCTCGACGTGTAAATTATAATAAACGTCGTAATTATTGCTACTGATAACGTTAAGATTTCTAAGCAAATAACACGCCGTACAGGTTATATATTTAGATTAGTCTGTCGTTTACTGCCGTTAATCTTAAGAGATTCTATGAACTTAAGAATCAGCCACTGTATTCATTATTGATTTTCTTACGTTTTCAACTGTTATTGTATAAATCTCTCATAATGGTTGTCTGCTAATGTGAAAACCCCAGACCATTACGCAAGGGAGATAATATACTAAAAATAATCACGGTTACTTCCCTTGTGTCTGTACAATATCGGTTTTTAAGGTAGATTCCAGAGGTTGCCCGGGTTCCGTGACGTAATAATCCGAGATGTTTCGATTCACAGAAGAATTTAAATCACTTTCCGAAAAAAAGAAATCATGAACAACGCAATTTCCACTTCTTCTCCTTTCCTAAAATGGACCCATGCGTTGTATCTTCGTAAAGAAATGAATGCATCGACTTCTCGCTTGCATAGGTGCAGTGCAATATATCGGAGGATAATAGAGAGAAAAGAGGGATGAATTATGAGGGAGCGGTGGCATTCATGCCTCACCCAGCATAATTGACGATGTTGATTAAAACAATCTAAACCGAAATGGAAATTCTCCGAGAAATTAACATCAAAATACTAAGCAATTCATTTATTACGTTCTAATGGATGGTTTAAATCTTAATACGGACGAAGGCGCGGATATATAGTCAGAAGCAGGTTACCCAACCGCATGGTTTCGGGTTCAGTCCCATTGCATTGCATTGCAACTTGAGCAAGTATCTTCTTCAATAGCTTCGGACTGACCAGAGTCTTGTGAGATGTATGTATATATGCATGTATGTATGTATGTGTATGTGTGTGAGTATGTGTGTGCCTGTATTTGGCCTCCCACCACCGTCTGACGACCGGTTCGTATTTGTCCCCATAAACTAGCGGTTCGGCAAATGGCACCCACAGAATGAGCGCCAGGCTTAACAAACTAATAACAAAGTAGTGAGGTCGCTTCATTCGATTAAAATTTCTTGAAGATGGTGCCCCAGTATGACTGCAGTCTAATGAGTGTACCAAGTAATAGAAGATATTACTGGTACCCATTATATACAATGTCACAAAAGTGGTTGGGGGATTGTAACCGACTATAACCAACCTTGACGGGGTTTTTATTTTATCAGCCCCTTAGGAAGAAAAAAAATAATAAGTAAAGATTACCAAGACTGGAATTGAACTCGGAGTATTAAACGAATAACAAATACCACAAGATATTCTTATCAGCTGCGCTAATAATTCCCCCAATCTATCGTTTCGCGATTTGCTGATATTTCTTATATTTAATGCGGCGAGCTGACAGAAACGTTAGCACGCCGGGTGAAATGCTTAGCAATATTTAATCTGTCTTTATGTTCTGAGTTCAAATTCCGCCGAGGTCGACTTTGCCTTTCATCCTTTCGGGGTCGATAAATTAAGTACCAGTTGCGTACTGGTGTCGATCTAATCGATTGCTCCCAACCCTCCCCAAAAATTTCGGGCCTTGTGCTTAGAGTAGGAAAGAATATTTCTGTACCAGCTAGCAGAAACGTTAGCACGCCGGGCGAAATGCTTAGCAGTATTTCGTCTGTCTTTATGTTCTGAGTTCAAATTCCGCCGAGATTGACTTTGCCTTTCATCCTTTCAGGGTCGATAAATTAAGCACCAGTTGCTTGCTGAGATGGATCTAATCGATTGCCCCCCCCACACACACACACACACACTCCCCAAATATTTCGGGCCTTGCGCCTAGAGTAGAAAAGATATTACCTATATTCTTTATTAAAAACCAATATATTGTAACTATTGTTATTGCTGTTGCTATTATTATTATTATTATTATTATTATTATTATTATACATGATATTTATTTGGCCATTTATATGCTGTTAATATTGTCATTATTATGATGTTCACATAATCACTCATATTAACGTTCATAACATGGTTTACGTCTTATTTATGTCGCCATTATAGCGTTGCTTATGTAACCGATTTTATGTTGCTTATATTATCGTTTATATGTAGTCTTATAGTAATTTATACATTGTTTGTATTTTCTTTATACGTTGTTTTATGATTGTATGTATGTTATTAATGTTGTGATTTATTTTAATTTTCGGTTATATGTCGTTTATATTGTATATATTTTACCTCATTTAGCAATATTTATAACAGCCGATATAAATGCTGGTTGGCTGGCTGGCTGGCTGGTTGGTAGTCATGATTTGCATAGTATAGAAAGAGAGGGAGGGAGTTGTAAAAGAGAGATAGAGAGGGAGTTAAAATAGGAGGCGCGGGATCAGTGCGCATACTCGGTTGTTGTTGTTGTTGTTGTTGAGTTGCTATTCTTTACTGTTATGAAGCCAAGATTTTTGGATTAGTGAAGTTACAAGGTTCATGACTGCCACCAACACTGTTACCACCACTACCACTGTCTTCCTCGATATATATCTTATAATCGGTGCTGAAGAATCTAACAGAAGACGAAACATCAAATGGATAATTTATATTTGACACTGACTAAATGCATCTAACCAGGATTAGTCGGAATCGAACCTGTGATGCCTCTACCTATAATCTTATGAATGTCTTGTTCCTCCCTTGATTTTGTTATTTTTTATACCTGTGGCTGTGTGGTAAGAAGCTTGCTTCCCAACCACATAGTTCCGGGTTCAGTCCCACTGCGTGGCACCTTTGGCTAGCGTCTTCTACTATAGCCTTGGGCCGACCAAAGCCTTGTGAGTGGATATATATATATGTGTGTATGGGTGTGTGGATGTGTGGGTGTGTGTCCCCTACCATCACTTGACAATTGATATTGGTGTGTTTACGTCCCCGTAACTTAGCGGTTCGGCAAAATAGAGCGATAGAATAAGTACTAGGCTTACAAAGAATAAGTCCTGGGGTCGATTTGTTCGACTAAAAGGCAGTGCTCCAGCATGGCCGCTGTCAAATGACTGAAACAAGTAAGAGAGAGCAAGAGAGTAAACTATTGATTAAAAAGTGATTCTTAGCGGTCATTTTTAATGGCATAAGCAAATCCAAAGGCACAGTATTCGATGGCATAACAATGTTATTGATAGTTGTTGTTTTTGTTATTATTGTTGTTCATGTTTTTGTTGATGTTGCGGTCGTAATTGTCACTATTGTTAATATTTCTTTAATGTTTCTTTGGTGGTGGTGGTGGTGGTTTCAAAGCGATTCTTTGCTATTCTTTACGACACAATCTAGTC
>NC_068981.1:17524633-17526043 GCF_001194135.2 Octopus bimaculoides
CGTCGTCGTCGTCGTCATGGTCGTGGTGGTGGTGTTTGTGCTAGTGTTGTTGCTATTGTTTTTCTTGTTAACGGTGTTGCTTTTGGTGTTGTTGCTGTGGTGATGGTTGATGTTGTGGGTTGTGGTGGTGGGGGTGATAATGGTAGTGGTGATGGTGGTGGTGGTGGTGGTTTCAAAGCGATTCTTTGCTATTCTTTACGACACAATCTAGTCCAAAAGACAGTCTTAAATGACATGACAACGCCATTAATAATAATTTCTAACATCTGACGTCTTTTTAATTATTTTTTAAGAATAAAAAATACAAATGATTAAACATTATAATTAATCACATTAACAGACAAAATCGTATTTTAAAGAAGAAAAAAAATCAACTTCTGTGACGGAATTAAAAAAAAAAAAAGCTTTCCACCAAGATGAGACCGCAGCCTGGCTTCCTCTTTTAGTTGTAATTGATAATTCCAGTAGTGCAGCTAGGTGGTGGGAGATCGGTCAGTCCCGAGTGACGCTTACAAGGGGCGGCACTTTTGGGTCCACTGTATGATCCTGTATATGTTTGGAGAGCGTAGAGTGGAAAATTCAAGGGTTACCCTGGCTGGCGCACATTCTAGCTACGCCATTAGTTTGTTCCTTTCACATACACCAGTTAGGTTTTTGATAAAGGTAATGGTCGTACTAATATTACTAATATTCTTTCTAGTGTTTTCATCAGATGTCGAATCAATATGTTGTTGGGTCAGTAGGCAGCACGCCGGGGAAAATGCTCAGTGGAATTTCGCCCATTTTTACGTTCTGAGTTCAAATTCCACCGAGGTCGACTTTACCTTTCATTTCTCCTGAGTTGATTTGGACAGAATCGTACAGCGTTGGGAAAATGCTTTGGAATATTTCTTCGAGTCATTTACGTTCTGATTTTAAATCCCGCTGAGGTCAACTTTGCCTTTCGTCCCTCCATGGGGTCAATAAAATAAAGTAGAGTGAAGTACTTGTGTCGATGATATCGACACACCCCTACTTTGCAAAATTCCGGGCCTTGAACCAAAAGCGGAAACCATTATTTCAACTACAGACGTTACGCATCAACATTGGAATCTGTACATGGTCGTCTGACTTGCTAGAAATAACTGCAAAATCCCTGTGAAATCATACGTTACAGTTTTAGCTAAAAGGAAAATCAGACATAAGTAGCTTGCTTACGAACCACATGATTCCGGGTTCAGTCCCACTGCGTGCCACCTTGGGCAAGTGTCTTCTACTATAGCCTCGGGCCGACCAAAGCCTTGTGAGTGGATTTGGTAGACGGAAACTGAAAGAAGCCCGTCGCATATATATGTATGTGTGTGTGTGTGTGTGTGTGTGTGTGTGTGTGTGTGCGCGCGTGAGTGTGTGTTTGTTTGTGGTTCTGTGTTT
>NC_068981.1:17526081-17527445 GCF_001194135.2 Octopus bimaculoides
TATGTGTGTGTGTGTGTGTGTGTGTGTGTGTGTGTGTGTGTGCGCGTGAGTGTGTGTTTGTTTGTGGTTCTGTGTTTGTCCCCCCCTAACATCGCTTGACAACCGATGCTGGTGTGTTTACGTCCCCGTAACTTAGCGGTTAGGCAAAAGAGACCGATAGAATAAGTACTAGGCTTACAAAGAATAAGTCCTGGGGGTCGATTTGCTCGACTAATGGCGGTGCTCCAGCATGGCCACAGTCAAATGACTGAAACAAGTAAAAGAGTAAAAGAGAGTAAAAATGAGTACATATGAAATAATGTAATCCTAGAATTATAAGATTGATAAAAAGAAAAAAACAGAAATTGTTACAGCAGGAATGTCTTTCGTTATAGGTCTGCACGATCTGGACTGACCAGCAGGTTAAACAACAACAACGACCACAGCTACTACTACTACTACTACTACTACTACTATTACACATTGTAAAATCACTATTTCAACCACGAAGTCAGAAATGTCTAATGAAAAGTTTTAGTTGTTTCGTGCAGAAAGACATCTCATTTTCAGATTGCGTGTGGTTGACTTCAGAAATTGATGTATATACAGTAGCTACATACATACATACATACATACATACATACATACATACATACATACAAACATACATACATACATACATACATACATACAAACTTATGTACATACATATATATATATACATGTACACAATATGCATACATGCCTGCACATAGTCATACATACATAAAGCATACATGCAGGTCTACATGAACACACATACTCAAGCACACACACACACACACACACATACACGCACACGCACACGCATATAAAAACACGCAGACAATCACACACACGCACACAAAGACGCAGACACACACACATACACTTGCGTGTTCCAATCCGTCTGGATCAAAGAACGATTGTCCTGGTATGGCTGGAGAAAGAGCCATGATTCAATAATTAATAAGTACAAGATAATTAGGACATCTAAGGCAACAAGAATCTGTAAGAAGCTGGTCGGTGGTCCGACACGCTACAACTCCGATGAGGAAGAGAGTATACATACATACATACATACATACATACATACATACATACATACATACATACATACACACACACACACACACATACATACACACACTCATACACACATATATACACACACATACACATACACACACATACATGCATATATATATACATACATACACACTAACATACATACATACATACATACATACATATATGCATGCATGCATACATACACACATACATGGTGGTTGTCTACTCCTTAAACAGAGTTTGACCACCTCCTGCACCTACACCTTAGCCCTTTCATGGCGTCTGATGTGGCTTTT
>NC_068981.1:17530335-17530818 GCF_001194135.2 Octopus bimaculoides
TTGTGTGTCTGTGTTTACTCTCCCCCAACATCGCTTGACAACCGATGCTGGTGTGTTTACGTCCCCGTAACTTAGTGGTTCAGCAAAACTGGCCGATAGAATAAGTACTAGGCTTACAAAGAATAAGTCCTTAGGTCGATTCGCTCGACTAAAGGCGGTGCTCCAGCATGGCCACAGTCAAATGACTGAAACAACTAAAAGAGTAAAAGGCAGTAAAAAGAGTATACACATTGACGACTACCCAGGTGAGTTTGCCGAAATTCAAATGAAGTAGGCTTGTTTCTTGGGCAAGAAACCGGTTCTTTTTCCATTGGTGGGAAGTTCGAAAAGCTAAACCAGATAAATATACAATCATACATACATACATACATACATACATACATACATACATACATACATACATACATACATACATACATACATACATACATTTGTTGGCACTCCGTCGCTTACGACGACGAGGGTTCCAGTTGATCCGATCAA
>NC_068981.1:17530828-17534170 GCF_001194135.2 Octopus bimaculoides
CCTTTGAATCACAGGCACAACAGAAACAGGAAGCAAGAGTGAGAGAAAGTTGCGGTGAGAGAGTACAGCAGGGTTCGCCACCATCCCATGCCGGAGTCTCGTGGAGCTTTAGGTGTTTTCGCTCAATAAACACTCACAACGCCCGGTCTGGGAATCGAAACCGCGATCCTATTACCGCGAGTTCGCTGCCCTAACCACTGGGCCATTGCGCCTCAACACATACATACATACATACATACATACTCAAGTTTAAGACGTGACATTGTTTCCGTTATCTACATTCCAGCGATGGCCCTTTTTATCTTTGTTACAAACGAGCTCCTTCCTCAAAGGAAGAATTTAAATAAATAAAAACATACATACATACACCCATACATGCACATATGTATATATGCATACATACACAAACACATGCATTTATGTATAGATATATAAATGCATACATTCACCCACAAATGCATGTATATACATATATGCATGCATACACAGAGACAGCCAGACAGAAAGACAGACAGATATGATAGGTCTTCAGTCGGTTTCCACGATGAGCAATCAGTTTTCATTAACTGAAGTACCTCCTCGTTAACTTAATGCCTGTACGAATATTTCATAAACACATACCGGAAATCCTCGAGTATAATCCGCACTTTTTCACCAAAATTTAAAGGTCAAAATTGCTAGTGCGTACTATATACGAGGTTAAAAATGAAAAATATTTTCTAAGTGATAAATATGTAAAGGCAATTTACTTGATATTTATTTTTCACTGGCGTTATTACTGTTATTTCTTTATTTTCTGCAAACAAAGTGCACAAAAAAGCTACACGTTTGCATTATGTTATACATAGAATAATAATAAAGGACGTTACCGTATATACGTTTACAAACCAAGGACGTTATATAGACCTCCTTGACTCAAATTAGAGAAGGGGAGCGTATTATACACAAGGTTTAGGTTTTTCAGAGGTACAGCCCCCTAAAAATCCCCTGCGTATTATACTCAAGGCGGACTATACTCGAGGATTTACGGTATGCTCTGACGGTAAAAAACAGGATATTATTGCACACACACACACACACACAGACTTATGTCAGCACGAGAACTCTTGGTAAAACATTCCCACCAATACTTCTGTTAAATACAAACCACAACAAGACTGATGTAATCGATTGGGGAGGCAGGAAAGAAAAATGTTGTAGTCATAAATGTCAAAGAAAGAGAATCTACACGGAGGAAAGTTCGTACGCACTCACGCACTCACTAATACATACATACATACATACATACATACATTCATACATACATACATACATACATACATACATACATACATACATACATACATACATACATACATACGTGCGTGCGTACGTACATCGACGCTTTAACACTGCAATTCAAACTCAGTTCGAATCACATACACACACACATATACAACGTATGGGAAGGAATAGAAAAGTGAGGGTGAGAGAGGAAAAAGAGAGGTTTAATGAAAGAGGGAGTATCGAGGACAGAGAAGGAATTGGAAAGAGAGAAGGAGAGAGCTGGAGGGGGAGAAATTGGAGATGGAACGAAGGATAGATGGACAACAAGATATTTTGACAGCCATACAGACGATTATACAGAAAGAGAGAGAGAGAGAGAGAGACTTAAGAAGGAAAGCTATAGGCTCTAACATCAGTTGATACTCTCTCGCTCTCTGTCTCTCGCTACGTTATCTGCCATATTGATTTCGTGTAACCTATTCAAACGCTTGATTGACGCTCGCAAGGAGACTCACATAAAATCTTCATACGAAAATCTAACCGAAATAAGGGGAGAGACAGCGGTTTACTGCTCTGCTGACTTCAACTATTACCATTTTTCAAACTTTACAATCGATGTTCTGAAGACGAAACAAGTCTTCTGTGTCAGTATCCAAGTTCTGTTATAAAATATTTCCCTGAAAGTTATACATCATACAATGTGTTCAGTCACCTTTTCGCTATTTTGTTTGTTCGATTTTTTTTTTTTAAATACTCTAGGGACAAAACAAAGGTAGTTTCGTATTTTCTTTGAGGGATTTCTTTTAATTTCTGATTATATTAATTTTTATTTGTTTTTTTTTTTAGCTTTTTATTTTTTTACTGATTTTGAAGAATCGGTTTTTGCTCCTATTTGTTTATACAATTTTTTATTAATATGTTGGTTTAGAGCCAGTTTAGTTTCGTCGAACTTTCACAATCTTTCAATATTGTTCAGTTTTAACTTTAACATATCACAATGTTAGCTTAAATGTGTTACAATGTTTAATTTATACGTGTTACGCTGTAAAATTTTAACAAATCACAATATTAACTTTAATGTGTTACAATGTTAATTTATACGTGTTACGCTGTTAATTTTAACAAATCACAATATTAACTTCAATGTGTTAAGCTGTTAATTTTAACACCTCTTATTTGCAGTATCTTGAGATTTTCTCAGTAAAAATAAACAAGTAACTGTACGTCTGTAGTAAGTCTCGACAATGATCATATCAGCTTTTATTCTCACATACTGTACCTGAGACTACTCTTATTTCATTTTTTAAATGATAGGGTCCTTTTTTATTTTAAGACTAAGGCACTATAAAATATACTGCAGTAAAATAATTGTAGCAGTTGTTGTTGCGAAGGCCCAGTTTAGCCTTCATCCACCAAGCCTATAATCAAAAGCGTTCCAACCATAACCACCACCCTACCTTGTTCACCTGAATTATTATATCTAGGACTAGATATCTAATGTATCCTTATCTAATGTATCCATTTCATTTCAAAATCAGGAGGTTGCTATTTGGGCATTTGGCGGCTATTTCAAGCAGGTCACGTTGTTTCCTTGTGGGATAATTTATTAAGCGTTTGAAGAAAGGCTAAGGGAGTACACCCCTACAGAAAATCCAGAGGGAGAGGTTTTAATGCAGATATGTACAAGGATGCTGCGAACCTATAGACTTCTTTCCTTTGTAGCATACCCATGAATAGAGAGGAGGTAAGTGTACTCGGGGCAAGGCACTCGCATCTGGAAACAGCCCCCCAGTCACAGCAGAGGTGGTTAAGTTACTGTCTCTGCCTTGTCGTCAACCAATGACGAAAGAGGCCAACCACGTGATCAAGTATGCCCCACCACCACCACCTCTTCGTTTGTTTGGCGGAAGAAAAAGAGACTTAATGTACTGTCGAGACCAATCGAGATCATCTATTGAATTTAATAGAAGAAAAAGTCTAAAAAAAGAAATGTGGTAATGGATCTTTGGAATCAAGGAAATTTTTAGAAGAAATTCAGAAATAATTGTCAGGAAAACTGGAACCATAAATCTGAGA
>NC_068981.1:17535287-17536592 GCF_001194135.2 Octopus bimaculoides
CTACGGGCATAAGGTGTAGTGGTTAAGAGCGCGGGCTACTAACCCCAAGATTCCGAGTTCGATTCCAGGCAGTGACCTGAATAATAATAACAATAATAATAATAATAATAACAATAACAATAACATCGAAAAATGCTTTAGGAATGAGAACCCAGGTTCGAAATTTCCCCCAAGACACCTGAAGAAGGCTGGAGGTTATATCAGTCGAAACGTGTTAACAACAAACAAGATGAGGACAAATATTCGTCAAATGTAAGTAATGTGTGTGTGTGTGTGTATGTATGTGTGTGTGTGTGCGTGTGTATGAGGCGTAGGCGTGGCTGTGTAGTAAGAAGCTTGCTGGTTCTGGATTCAGTCCCACTGCGTGGCACCTTGCGCAAGTGTTTTCTATTATAGCCTCGGGCCATCCAAAGCTTTATAAATGGATTTGGAAGACGAAAACTCGAAGAAGCTCGTTGTATAAGTATGTGTGTGTGTATGTGTATGTGTGTGTGTGTGTGTGTGCAGTCAGCACTTTCTCTTTTATACCCACAGTCAATATATAGTAAAGATTATTTGCCAACATAATGTGGAGCAGTCTCGGTTGGGACGAATATTACTGTTATTCATCCCCAGGAAACATCGTCTCCAGCTGGCTATACGACACACTATCTGTGTCCTTATATTTTCACACAGGGGAATTCCTGTGCCCATCTCACCAGTTGACATCTACACACCATGTCTATTTGTCTAATTACTATATACACGCCGTACCTCTCTTCCCATTCAGCATCCTCATATCGTGTCTATTAATCCAATCAACATCTACAACGTCTACATTATGTGACTACCCAGTCAAAATCTACACACCACGCTGTCCATATTTATCCAGTCAGCATCTTCTCACCAAGTCTATTTTCCTGACCAACAGCTACTTGATGTCTCTAACAAGCCAATCAACATTTATAAACAATGTATCTAGTTGTCTACAATAATTATTGTCTATCTAGTCGGTATTTAGAAATGAATTAATTGGAAACATTCATTATAATAATCAATAAAAACAAAATAGTTTTAATTTTTCAGACACTATAAAGTTTATGTAACAGCAACTAAAACAACAGCAATCTAAATATTAACAAGGCGTAGGAGTGGCTGTGTGGTTAGAAGCTTGCTTACGAACCACATGATTCCGGGTTCAGTCCCACTGCGTGGCACCTTGGGCAAGTGTCTTCTACTATAGCCTCGGGCCGACCAAAGCCTTGTGAGTGGATATGTTAGACGGAAATTGAAAGAAGCCCGTCGTATATATATATATATATATAT
>NC_068981.1:17536845-17538446 GCF_001194135.2 Octopus bimaculoides
GGCCGCATTCAAATGACCGAAACAAGCAAAAGAGAACAACAGCATCAATAATAACAAAATATAGTAATCAACTCGAATTTTTGTGTTGCAGGACTTGAAGAATTGGTTTCAAATTTTGGCACGAGGCCAGCAATTCCGGAGGAGATTAGTCGATTGCATTTACCTCAGTGTTCAACTGGTATTTATTTTATCGACCTCGAAAGGATGAAAGGCAAAGTCGACGATGGCGGAATTTGAACTCAAAACATGAAGACGGAAGAATGTTGCTAAGCTAACGATTCTGCCAATTTATTTCCCTACAGGACTTGAAATATTAGTACGAATACGATTACGTCCATTATAAAACAAAGAATTAGCTTTGCATATCAATTTGAACATGATTGATGTACTTGTTACAAGTACATTTGCTGAATAATGTACTAAAAGTAAAAGATGGATTGATTGCATCAATAAAAATTTTATTAATCGTGGTTTGCAATTTTCTTTTGGATCAAAATGACTGAATCAACTAATCTTTAGTAGATTTAATACAGACTACAATCTGTTAGTGCAGATTTAAGCAGGTTAATTCTACAGACTTTGTCTTACATTTCCTTTACGGCAAAAACATTGGCACCACACACTTCTTTAGTTAGATATTTAGTGAAAACAATTTTTTGTGCGAATCTCTTCCCGTATAATCGTAGGCGCCATATTACCAACATACTTCTCTTACAGTACTTATGTTAAACTAAGCTTTATTTCTCGTACACCTCTCTCTCTCTCTCTCTCTCTCTCTCTCTCTCTCTCTCTTTCTTTTTCTTTTCCGTGTGTGTTCACTTTATTGCTACTCATATTTCTCTCACGCGCCCCTTCTTTTTCTCTCTTTCTCTCTTCTAAGCTCTACTTTTATCAGTACAATACCATTCTGAAGCACTGCCAATTTCGAGGCAATCTTCATGATTAGTTTAGCACCAATATTTTTTTTAAGCTGTATTATTTCGGAATTGTAATTTAAATTACCATTCAATTCTTCAAGTTGATAATCTGTTCAGAATAAAAACTAAATCCGTAAAATTTCGTAAAAATGGCTTCTCCGTGCAATAGAACGAATGAAGACATTACAAAAGCCTCAGGAAACAAGATACAGAATACATTACACCAAACCATAAACTAACACTAATGATGTACAACAAAAAAGTGATAAAATTAAAAACCTGATTAATAATGCTTTTAAATTTTGGAACAAGGCCAGCAATATTAAGGGTAGAGGTAGTCGGGTACATCGATCCCAGTTCTCAACTGGTACTTATTTTATCGAGCCCATAAGGATGAAAAGCAAATCTTCACTTAATATGATTAGAACAAGCGATTTAATATGTAGTTTCTCTGAGGATCTTGATGGCAAATTAAACAATCTAGACCAGCGTCTTCCAGCCTGGTATCATATGGCCCCAAAAGAGCCATGGTAAAATTCCTTGGGACCACAGAAAATTTAGGAATTAATGGAAGCCACAAGCTTAATAAACGAAGCCACACAACTATCACTCTGTTTCTTCCTAAATTTTCAAGTACTATCCATAATTCCTTTAAAATTTACACACACAATATATATATATATA
>NC_068981.1:17538456-17541578 GCF_001194135.2 Octopus bimaculoides
ATATGTACATGTATGTACATACCATCATCCACATGTATATATAGATGCATATCTGGGTACATTACGTTGCAAAAAAACATGGACAAAATTATAAACAAGGTACGAAAAACACACACGCCACATATAGAACATAACCTTCATCAGCTGCCACCATTATAACACTGGCGTTTCGAAGAGTTAGGGCAGGATGCATCGTTAAAATGGCTCTTCCCACGGACACAAATTAAATACATACATATATATATATATATATATATATATACACACACACACACACACACACTATACATTTTCTGTGTCTTAAATTCCTTCATGACAAGAAAAAAAAAGATTCATTTGACAGTTCAATAATAATCTATCATTGATGAATGAAGTATCAAGCTGGCATTGAAAAGTCTTGTACGAATTAGATATTATGTTATAGTTTTAAAGTTCATACATCTGGTAACAATCTCTAAGGATAATTGCCTGTGTCGCTTCGTTTAACTTTGTGACAACATTTTAATGTTTCTGAATCCTAGCTGCAAAATGTGATATATTTTACCTTTCAGATAAATTTGAGAAGCCGAACAATTACGAGATAAAAATGCAAATCTTTTATTTTGAAGAGAGGCTAGTAATGCTTTTCTTGGAATACTTAACCTATTCGAGGTAAATACTGGCCATAAAGAGTTGCCAACCTTTGATATTATTAAGGAGGAATTGCAAGAGGATGATATTTCAATGTACCTGGGAAACTTGAAGAAACTGCACAATGATTTGAAAATTAGATCGAAAGATCTCCTAGAAGTGAGCATTCCAAGTTGGATGATAAACCCATTCGGGACAACTGCAGCTGATGTTAGTATCAGACTGCAAGAAAACCCTATTGAGTTGTTGAGTAACCAAACTGCTCAGTCTAAATTTATTCATGAACTCAACAACTTACAGACAAGAAGTGAAATTGCTATGGAAGTCCTATTGCTTTGGCAGGAAGTATAGTTATATTTCCTTACAAGTTAGGTTTTAACCGAATATCATTCCTACTATCAAA
Source organism: Octopus bimaculoides (assembly GCF_001194135.2). NCBI lineage: Eukaryota > Metazoa > Mollusca > Cephalopoda > Octopoda > Octopodidae > Octopus > Octopus bimaculoides. Next base: position 17,539,490 of record NC_068981.1, read on the forward strand.
AGCTCGCAATCGCTTACAAATTGTTAAGTAGAGGTTATTTTCGTTTGTCACTAACAAACATGACCCTGGTATTAAAAAACTTGCGAACCTGTATCAGACACAATGATCTCACTGAATAAATACAGTGAAGGTAATATGATTTTTTCTTTTATATTTTCCTACGAGATTTTATTTTTGTGCTTAAAAGCTATTCATGTTTTAGAGGTTATTATTTTTCTGGGTTTTAATAGAAGTTTTTGTTATGCGTGTTATATCAGAAAATAAAGTACGGTTATAATTTATAGTTTTATTTAACTCACAAAATATTTTCGTTTTCGTGCAATAGAATAATAGAGAATAAATGTGCAATTAATAGATACTGATATTTTTATGAAATTTATTACCTTAATGGTAGAAAACAGGTCGCCTTTGATAGTAATTTTTTTTTAATGTTTACTACTACAAATTTTTACTCAAAAAAATTTTATTACGAATTTTTAATTTTTAAATTTTCATAGAAATAAATTTCATAATAAAACTAATTAAAAGCAATATTTGAAAATTCGTTATTATTTGATAAATTTTACAAATTTTATTTTTGTTAAAAGTTTTCAATTATTTCAAGTGACCTGCTTTTATTGTTAACCATTTATTACGAAATTGAAGTGATTTTTTCTTACAAATAATATGAGGAGAGGGGGAGCTGACAGAAAAATTGAAGATTCCAAGGGAGCGTAAGCTAAAAGAAAAGAATGAGGACCACTGCCTTTAGACGACGATGGTAAGTATCCTATGATCAAGTCACAGGCTATTGATCTTATACAGGACGATCAATCAGTTTGTTTTGGATGAACCAAGGCAGCGAGGTAAATTTCTACAACATTTGAAGGATTTGATGATCAATGATGTTATTGGAAGCCGACCAACAAATTGTGGAGATCTTTTGACCCGATTTTCACACTGATGCTTTCATTCCTGTTTTACATCGGATTTTCCCAGAGCTCTGACGCCCTTTTTCGCTGGAAATAGTAATATCGTAAAAGAATTTTACCCATCTTTTCCCAAAAGTAACCAGCTTCTCAACACTCATAGTTATTCATTGGCTTTAGGACCAATAATGCTGCTAAGACGCCTGTCTTGAAGGCCATCGTTTTTCCTTTCGTGGGGAAACACATGGCATAGCAAGCTAAAAATAACTAAAGCTGTATATATATTTGTGTGTGTGTGTGTGTGTGTGTGTCACCACCACTTGGCAACCGGTGTTAGTGTGTTTACATCCCCCGTTACTTAGCGGTTCGGCAAAGCACACCGATAGAATAAGTACCTGGGTCAAAAGAAGAGTACTGGGTTCAATTCGTTCATTTAAAATACTTCGAGGTAGTGCTCTAGTATGGCCGCAGTCTAATGACAGAAACAAGTGAAAGAAAAAAGATAAAGATAAAAGTTGGACATTAACGTCTTCTCAGTTCTTATGAGAGAGTATATTTTTTCACATATGTGTGTGTACAGAGTAATAGATAGATAGACAGACAGACAGACAGACAGACAGACAGGCAGGCAGGCAGACAGACAGACAGACAGACAGATAGATAGATAGATAGATAGATAGATAGATAGATAGATAGATAGATAGATAGATAGATAGATAGATAGATAGATAGATAGAAGGTGGCATGTAACAGAATCGAACCCTGCTTAGCTACACAACCATGCCTGTGTTCTTATTTACTGATATGAAGCAATAAAAATGAAAAAAGAAAAGAAAAAATAACCCACTCACCGCTCCTCATCCAAAATTTATTTCGCTGTTGGTAGTAATTGAACCTGCCAAGCTGCTTATAACATGGCTGTTTGTTTCTCTACTTTTATTTATATCGAGAGATAAACTATTGGGATAAAGTTGTTTAAAGTGAACAAACAAGCAAACTCCATGTCTACCAGCCAAATCATCATTTATATTGTTTGGCCAATAATATATTGCCATTGCTGCTCTCTGTCGACCACCAAACTTAATCTCGGTCCAACAAATCACACTGGACGCGACGACGTAGGTAACGGTGGTGGTCGTCGTCGTCATCGTCGTCGTCATCGTGGTGGTGGTGGTGGTGGT
>NC_068981.1:17541679-17550182 GCF_001194135.2 Octopus bimaculoides
GTGTTAGTCCTGGTGGTGGTCGTGGTGGTGGTCGGGGTGCTCGTCGTCGTCATGGCAGAGACGGTAGTGACGGTAGTGACGGTTGGCAGAGACGGTAGCGACGGCGCCGTAGTGGTGGCGGAAGTGTTTCTGCTGGGCCTGATGGCGGTTGTGATGTTGTTTAGCCCCAGTTCAGCGCTAATTGAATAGCTCTATTGTCGAAAATATCCCATCCATGACCATCCGGTTTTTTTTAAGGGTATTAAGTACTACATCCTCCACTGTACCCTTCCGTTATTTTTGATAATGGAATATTGGAGTGTTGATTTGAGGAAGATCTGATTGCTATTTCTAGCAGGTCGGTATGACCGCCTAGAGTTTTATTTGTTGATAGTGTCTGTTGTGGTCGTAGTGGTAGCGCTGGTGGTGGTGGTTTCGATGGAAAAATTTCATACTAATGGTTGTTATGGTGTATCGGATGAACTCCAGATTCCCATCACCACCACCACCAACACCGCCTCCATCACCACCTCCATCACTCCATATCTACGATTTGTTGATAATTATATTTTTATTTCTAAACTCTGCACTGTTTCCTAACTCCCACGACCTGTCTGACATTATCTCCATTCTTTAGCAGAACAGGCGAGCTCAAGGAAAAGAAGAAGAAAATTTCGAGGAGAAAAACAAGACAAAACAATGCCAAAGAAAAATTTGGTAAAATCTAAGCGAACTTGAAGTAAAATTGGACGAATTCCATTTGAACATTTAGATTGCAACACGTTCTTGTCTTATCAGTTGTATCTATGGAAACATCGCTGAGTTTTCCCAACATCTCTTCGGCAATACCAGCAGCTTGGAAGTAGGAAGCTGGTGGAAACGGAGAAATAAGGAAGAGGAAAAGAGTAGCCAAACAAATAACAACAACAGCAGCAGTTATAACAACATAAACAAAGAAGAAGAAGAAGAAAAAGCCAAAAAAATAAATAATGAAGATGAGCAAAGGAAAATGGCGGAAGTTAAGGAAAAAGACGAAGAGGAAAATAATACAAACAAATGAAGTGAAATTTTATGGTTGTTTTGTCCTAAAACTCTCGAAAAATCTATATGAACAACAACAGAAGAAGAAGAAGAAGAAGAAGAAGAAGAAGAAGAAGAAGAAGAAGAAGAAGAAGAAGAAGAAGAAGAAGAAGAAGAAGAAGAAGAAGAAGAAGAGCAACAACAACAACAACAACAACTGCTGCTGCTACTACTACCACTACTACTATTGCAACGGTGACCATGACCATAACAACGACGATATCAACAATGTTAGCGACGCCATAGTAAACAATGTGAAAGCATCTTTGAAATTCTATAATTATTTACATCAGCAAGTATAGATTGTTATTAAAGAAGACTTTCGGTAAATGTTCAGTGAAACGAAGCCGTCAAAACAAGTGAAGGGTCGATGGAAGCTTAACTTAGCATTTCCGATAGTCTGCCCGTGTTTTGTCTAACTTTCTTGCTTTAATATGGCGTTCAAACATTGGCGTTATTATTGTTGTTAATGTATCATATTGTTGATTAATTCATGGCAAACAGATTTTACAATTGGAAGCAAAACAGAACTATTTTTATGAAGTGAAACTGTTTTGAAGAAAGATATATCTTATATCTTCATTGCCAACTAATTCACTTATGTCTGGGTGTATTTATATACCGGACACTAGATTGAAAATAGATTCACTGCTAACCGAGTCGATAGAATGTCGCCGAACATATCTAATGCTCAATGTGTCCGTTAACTGTAGTTTGTTACCGTGTGGGTAATGAAAGTGTTATGTAACCGGTGAGTGTTTTGATAGCTTGCAATGCCGAGTTCAAATTCTCTCCTGGGCATTGAGAAAACACCAAAAAACTATCTTGGTGTATTCTCCCCAGGAAGAGGGAAATTTCTGTGATGATCAGGCCAACCAAAAAGAGCAACGTAGTGTTCCAAAGACACACGCCCCCACCCACAAAGAGTCAGAGGTTTCAATGTTGAGCGCTCCAAATGTTCGATCAACGGAATGGCCTACTCACAGTAGCTAGGACATGTGCTGCCTGGATAATCCTTCAGTTTGCCGCTTGTGCAGGCTTATACAGCAGACCGAAAAGTACAACCACCATCAAAGCATCGCCCGAAGTGAACCGCATCCCACCAGCCACGCAACTGCCTACTAATTGAATTAGCGAGTACGTGGCTGAGTATTTCACAGACACATGCACCTATATCATTCACGTAATTCTCAAGGAGATTCAGCGTGACAGTGTGGACAAGGCTGGATTTTTAAATGACAGATCCAGTCTATTCAACGGGTTCCAAACATTTTCTGTCTACCCAATATCATTCGCAAGACTTGGTGTGACCCGAGGCTATAGAAAATGGAGCCGCATTTAATTAAATGAACTTCTTAACTATTCAGTCATGTCTGTATAACTAAATCCTTTCTACTTAAAGGCACAAGGCCTGAAATTTGGGGGGAAGGGCAGTCAATTAGATCAACCCCCAGCACGCAATTGGTACTCAATTTATTGATCCCCGAAAGGATGGTAAGCAAAGTCAACCTCGGTGGAATTTGAACTCAGTACGTAGCGACGGGCGAAGAACCCTTAAGCATTTCGTCCAGCTTGCTAACGATTCTTATTTCTTTATTGCCCACAAGGGGCTAAACATAGAGGGGACAAAGAAGGACAGACAAAGAGATTAAGTCGATTACATCGACACCAGTCCGTAACTGGTACTTTATTTATCGACCCCGAAATGATTAAAGGCAAAGTCGACCTCGGTGGAATTTGAACTCAGAACATAACGGCAGACGAAATACCGCTAAACATTTCGCCCGACGTGCTAACGTTTCTGCCAGCTCGCCGCCTTGGTAACAACTAAATAATAACTGGATGTATTGAATGAAGTGACGAAAGGCAGTCAATAACTTATTGCCGATTTTATTCAATTGTTATGCAAACACAAATGCAGCGAGTTGGGAAAATGCAAAATATCGTATTGTGAATAACATTCTGTTAGCATCGTAAATTTCTCTTGTCCTTAGAGTAGTCTGCCAACAATTATGCGGAAAGAAGTTGGTAAAGAGTTCAAGGCTCGTGTGGGAAAAGCTTGTTAGTGACTATGTGGAAACAAGTCCTAATGAAATACTCTGTGAAGCAGACAGAAGGAAATTTTCTTATTTTTTTCTGAAGGATCGCCAATATATACCTGGCATGAAATTTAATTAGGTTATATGCAGTTGGAGGAGAATTAAGTTTATCTAGGTTCATCTCTGATTCACCTAAGAAAATGGCGAATTTCTGACAGGTTAAACAAACATACAATTTGAGAACGAAGGAAGCAAAAGCGAAAATTCAGGTCACGAATGTGTTATCGCCTCTGTCGGTGTCCATCAAAGAACGTTACTACAACATAAAACATGCCTGTTCTCAAGTAAGGTACCAAGTCCAAGAAATCAAATCTCCACCACAGAACCTTATTATATATTTACATCATGACATCACTTTGTTCACTCGATGTTACTCACAATTCTTGGGACGACCCGAGATTGTAATAAATGACACTTGCTCAATATGCCATGCAGAGGGACCCACTCCGGAATCTCGAGATTAAACGAAATCTGTAAGTATTTGGCTTCACCTGCGTCTATCAAAGAAGAAAATTATAACATTAAAACGTATTTCGTTGAAGCTTCAAGTCTGCTCTCAACGTACAAAGTTCTAGTGATAAGTAGTTTTATCAGTTAAAAAAATCTCAACCATAGAGTCCTAATTGTATGTCTTCTTCACAATATCACTTTGTTCTAAAAGGAAATCTAATCTTTTTACATGGCCCTTGAATTATTGTCTTCGTGATGGAAACACAGATTAGTTCCAATTATTTCTTAAAGAAATCCTTGTAGAACTCTCTCCCTGCACAGGTTCTCCTCATTCTGACCGTTAGCCTGTTACAATTTGAATTAAATATAAACTACACACTTCTCCAACACTAAAGTATAGCTTCAACCTTGGAAGAGTAAAGAAACTTTGATGAAATGGTTTAACTCATGTTTAATTTCAAGCCACATTTTCAGGAAAACATTGGCAGAAGAATTTCAAAGTTTTACAGTTCCAGGGAAAAAAACAGGGTGGGGTGTTTAGTGCAGAGACTGGGAGGTGGGACGTGAGAGATTAAGAGTGGTGGAAGGTGTGACGAGAAGACCTAGGCGGAAGTGGTATGCCGATAGTTAGTTCAGCTGTGTGAACGCCATTGAAATAATGATCGAAGCAGCAAAGACAGTAAACAGTGTGTCTGTGAGCCAGTAATTAGAGTCTGGTGGTAATGAAGCATTTACCGATCACCGTTGTTCAAATGAAGAACAAATTGAAGGAAATTTAATTACTCGATAAATTTCGTAAAACTTGGTTAAGTTCGTGTGCTGTGAAGGAATTTATCTAAATTCAAGAACTTCTTGAAATAATTTTTGTCGACACAGACCATCACTAAATTCTTCAGAGTCTGAGTTTTTCATTAGTTAATCTATGTTGGGTAATTCAATGAAAGAATCTATCAGAAACTCAATATGTACTGAATTTAGCTGTGCATACGGAAGATAATAAATTGAAGTTCTACTGGTCTGTAGCATAGAACAAGAGGTGAATTCCTGGTCCCAGTAAACCGAAACAGTGTCTCAATTTCAGTCCCAGGCCGAAGATATTTCACTTAACCATATATTACAAATGTAGACAGAAGGAGCATGAACGATGCATAATCCCGTTTCTCTTACCTGAAATATCATTCTCCTATTTTATTTAAGCCCTTTTCTCCCCATAGCGCATAGACCATCGCCACTGTTTTCTACTCTGGTCTGTGAGCGCCGCTCTCTCTATATGGGGAAAAGAGGAATCCACATATGTGTGTCCAGAGTAGAGTATCCCTAAAGGAAAGCCGTCCTTTCCCAAATTTTGTTGATTTTGAATTGTCATCGATGCTTCTGTGCCTTTTTTTCGAGGTAGGGATGTTTGTTGTACACAAGCCATTCTTACTTCTGGGAAGAGATTGTTCATATTAGTCCAGCCTCCATCCATAGACCTGTTCAGCATGTGAAGCCCTACTAGGGACATGCACTCTGCTTGCAGAGATCTCTCAGGCTCATTGACGCACATATGCCCTCACATCGCAACAAGGACTGCACCTTGTGCTGGTACTTGAAATATTAGGTTAAAGATTATCGACTCATCTCTCAGTAAAAGGGAATATTTCAGGTTGGTTCCAAATATATACTGTGTTAATATCTGCTATTGTTGTAAACCATGTCATCTAAGGATCACAACAGCATCGAAGCCCATGAGGTTCATGGATTCATGAATCTCTTGGAAAAAGGCCTATGGGAACAAATAGTTTAACATGGGTGACATGGAGTGGGGGACCACTTACCCAGGTTCATGAACACTTTAAAAAAACTTAATGGATGGGTCTATCTGTGACAGAATATTATAGTCTATTTATTAGTTTCAAATTTTGGCACAAGACCAGCAAGTTCGAGGAAGGAGATAAGTCGATTACATCGACTCCAGTACTCAGCAGGTACTTATTTTATCGATCTCGAAAGGATGAAAGGCAAAGTCGGCTTCAGCAGAATTTGAACTCAGAACGTAAAGTCTATCTATTAACAGGCGATAATGTGTAAACACCCATACATGTCCGGAGATGTCATCGCAATACCAAAGATCAGAATTACACACCACTGTATTCTATAACTAAATCTCTTATCAATTTATATCCGACAAGTTACTCGGTGACCCTGACGGTGCTGGTGCTACGTAAAAAACATCTAGTACACTCTGAAAACTGGTTGGTGTTAGGAAAGGCATCCAGCCGTAGAAATCATGCCAAAACAGACAATGGAACCTGGTTCAGCCCCCGGCCCTACCAGCTTCAGTCAAACCGCCCAACCCATGCCAGCATGGAAAATGGACGTTAAATGATGATGATGATGGTGATGATGATGATGATGATGATGATGATGATGATGATGATTGTCTCCCTTGCTTTTCTTGATTCCTCATTACATAAGTAAATTTGATTGATTAAATTTTTTTGGTTCACTAAATCATGTTAACACCGGATTTACAATGTATGTTCATAAATGTGAGACCAATTACATATGAGCGTGAAGAAGGGACCTTTCCCTCCCGCCCTAAATACAGAGGAACATAACCTCCAATATTATTATGCTACAGTGAGACAAAATATATCTTCCTCCTGTAAATATGTTATAAGCATTAAATATATTTCCACATACTGAACTGTTTGGCAATCATATGTTATGTTAAAAATAACCTCATGTTAGTTCCTTAGATTGTTTAAAGTTTTATAGCAAGGTTAATAACCTATGTTTTGCAAAGAAACACTCCCACGTTACAGTGTTCTACCCTTAACAGCCAGTGTTTAAGTATTTAGAAGTTCGTGTTGGGAATGTAGTGGTACCCTAGTCAATATTTAGTGGAGACTGACCAACAATTTTTTCAGGCTATTGCTGAGTAGTGTTATGACTCGATCGTTCTTTTGCTCTACAGCTCTGTCGCTCTATATCTATATAGCCATATATCTTCGTATTCTTATGGCTTTATAAAGCTGGAGATGTGTGTGTTTGTGTGTGTGTGTGTGTGTGTGTGTGTGTGTGTTGCTTTATAGATCCATAAAGCTATAACGGCAGCTTTATAGTTCTATGGATAGATTGCTCTGTCGCTTTATTACTCTGTAGTCCTCTAACATATATAGCAATGAAGGCAATATAACACTATATGAAGACAATGTAACACTATAGCTCCACTATACATTTGGAAAATATCCAAATGTATAATTCTACAGCTTTGTGGCTCTAAAGCTCTGCGGTTTCATAGTTATGTACCTCTCTAATTCTCGAGTTTTATAGTATTGTACTTTTATAGTATTGTACCTTTGTTTCACAGCTCTATGTAGCTCTGAAGCTTTAAAGCCCTTGCTCTACATCGCTACATCGCTTTAAGGAGCGATCTTTCGGTACTAGACCACCATAACTTCCGGTCGTTGTGCGCACGCATACTGATTACATTATCGTATAGTGCGTTTGTTTTTAAATGACTTGAAAATATGAAAAGACAACATTAAATAGAAAAAAAATGAATGGCCCACTAAACTCAAACCTTCTCCCCTCAGATTCATACAGTTCTTAAACTTTAAACACATAAACACACTATACGATAATGTAATCAATATGCGTGCGCACAACGACCGGAAGTTATGGTGGTCTAGTACCGAAAGATCGCTCTACATCGCTATTGCACCGCTGCTCAATAATGTCTTTAGTTCTGTACCGCAAGATGTTTTTATAGCTCTGTAGCTTCGTTTCTCTGTATCTCTGTAACTCTATAGCAGGGGTTGGAAAACACCTTATGTCATTGCCAGGTAGTGCTATGATACGATCATGGTACTGTTAATTTATTGACTCCCATCATGTAAATTTCTAAAATAAAATCAAGTGTAATTAATAACGAATTTCCTGATTTAAAAATAATTCCCTTCGTTCTTTTGTGTCATCATCGTGTTTTTATAAGAAATATTTAAAGAAATTTAATAAAACTGCTGAACGAAATTGGTAAAGAATGAATAAGATCCAATCATGTTTTATTAATGTAGTCGGAATATTTGTGTGAAATATGTGTTTGACGAATACAAGTTATTGCATTGACAGGAAATTAGTGAAGTTTTAGCCTTAAATTGATTAAAATACCCAAGGATCAGGTGCTAATGTTAAAGCGGGAAATGGACTAAGAACGTGAACGATCCATTAGACGAAATTCCACAGTTTCCGTCTACTAAATTTCACTCCCAAAACTTTGGTCAACCTGATGCTGTTGTAGAAGATAGTTGCCCCATGATGCTCCGAAATCATATAGCTGCAATGCGAACTGTTTTTTTTTTTGTTTTTTTTTAACTGAACGCTTGTACCTACGCCTAATAAAATAAAGTGTGTTTTACAGAGATTTAGCTTCTGTTTTAGCAGATAGAGTGGCTATGCAAAAGCCTCCCTCACTGGATCTAGTTTATGGAAGTTTTAGTTCCACCGGTTAAATATCGGAGAGAAAAGAGAGAAAATCATGCTAGAAAGAAAAGAATATGTTCATTAGCTGCCGGATAAAAGAGAGAGAGATACTCCTTCGGCAAAAGTATCGAATAAAAGAGAGAGAGAGATTCCTACGGCAAAGGTGTTGAATAAAAGAGGAAGAATTCTATTTAGTGTTCTGCGCTTATACTTATCGAGAGTTGGATGTAGGTCGGAGAACAATGGAAAGTGTATAAGTTTATAATTTAACCTAAGATTTTCGGGAAAACAATAAGACTTACATAAGTATGACAGTTGGCTGTCAAAAATTTCGAAGTGCTAATGTCGGGAACAATAGAATGGAACTTACAGAAAAATCTAGACTAAGGTTTCGATTCCCGATTAAGAATACAGGAAACGATATATAT
>NC_068981.1:17550942-17551462 GCF_001194135.2 Octopus bimaculoides
TATATATATATATATATATTTAAACATACCTATCCCAGCGCAGAAGAGATATGGCGCGGCGGTGTGGTAGGAAGCTTGCTTCCCAACCACATGGTTCAAGGTCCAGTCCCACTGTGAGGTACCTTGGGCAAGTGTCTTCTACTAGCCTAGGGCCAACCAAAGCCTTGTGAGTGGATTTTGTAAATGGAAACTGAAAGAAGCCCGTCGTATATATATATATGTGTGTGTGTGTGTGTCTGTGTTTGTCCCCCCACTATCGCTTGAGAACCGATGTTGGTATGTTTATGTGCCTGTAACTTAACGGTTCGGCAAAAGAGACCGATAGAATAAGTATTAAGCTTACAAACAATAAGTCCTGGGGTCGATTTGTTCGACTAAAGGCGGTGCTCCATCATGGCCGCAGTGAAATGACTGAAACAAATAAAAGAATAAAAGGATATATATATATATACATGTATATATATATATATATACATGTATATATATATATATATATATATATATATATATATATATATAT
>NC_068981.1:17551472-17556251 GCF_001194135.2 Octopus bimaculoides
ATTGCCACTTAAGTGTGGCTGACCCCTAGGGGTGGACGTTACTGTTGCTTTTAGCCCCAGGAGGACATCTCCTCCAGCTGGCTTATCGACACACGACTGTGTCCTGTTTACATTCATACATACACACACACACACATATATATATTTCACACACATATACATACACGCAAGGTTTATATCTTAGTTAAAAACTTTGTTGTATATAAACAGAAGGTTGTTTGTATATACAAGTTAATGTGTTTATGCAAGTTACGAGCACGATTGATAAACACTTCGCAAACACCTGAACCATCTCAAACACACCAGACACCGAATTCTACAGAAACGTTTTTTTGTTTGTTTGTTGTTCACTTAGTAAATTACATGCAATTATGAATAAAAGCTTTATTTGGCATCTGAGCTCAAAGAAGGCAGCTGAAAGACCGGTTCCGGATTCACAACGCGCACGCCCATATCTTGTGGGTGTGGTTGTGTGTGAGGTAGGGGTGAGCGCGCAGGCGTCTTTGTGTTTGTGCTCTACTGACGCCTGACAACCGGTATTGCTTTGTTTATATCCCTGTAACGTAGCAGTTCGGCAAAAGATCCCGATAGAATAAGTATCAGACATAGAAAAAAAAAATATGTACAGGGGTCGATTTGTTCGACTAAATTCTTCAAGGCGATGCCCCAGTATGGCCACAGTCCAATGACTAAAACTAGTAAAAGATACTCAGAAAAATGTGGTGACATCATCACCATCATACCACTAATTCTTACACGACATATGGAACGGTAACTTGGTAGAGAGCCTTGTTTACCTGTTCTCACCTGGCAATAGATGTTAGAAGATGTAGAGTAGAGCAATGCTCGACTGTCGTTATTCATTTGACGTTCTACATCTTCCCCCACTCCCAAATACGTAGTGTATTTTTTTGTTTTCTTAGGACTATTATTAGACGGTGCATAATGTTAAATATTTCAAGCAGTGTGTCCTGTCTAAGAATAGTGCCGTCTATAACAACAGCTTTGTCACTGGTTTAGCCTCCTGGCGCTCCCTGCATCAAATACGTTAACTCTTAACTAAACTTCTGTCTATAAATAGTCCAGTAGTGCACATATTGCTGAAAGTTTGAAAGATGTGTTTTGTAAAGAATCCTGCAGTTAAAAACTGAATGCTGCAGCTATGACCCGCAGTCATTTGATAAATATAATGTAAATAAGTTTTTTCATTCAAACCAACATTTGAATTAGAGGTAGAAACTACATTAAAATGTTATCGATAAAGAAACTCCAGAAATAGACGGCGTAAATATAAAAATAACTATGGCAATAAAAGAAGTATTAGTACTAAAGTTATTAGCATTTGTCTTGCAACTTTGTGGTGAAAACTGGTATTTTCTTAATGTCAATAAAAGATGCAATAATGACTACATTATCCGAGAAAGAAACAAACAGAATTATAGACCACTCCGTATACAGCTTCTATTTTTAAAGAATATTCGAAAAATATTAGTCTCTTATAAGTTATATGGTTTCTTTATTTGATGATTATAAGATGATGTCCAAAGATTAAGCGGGTTTACTTCTCGTTGCTGCAGCTGGTTTGATATTGATCTTAGCCATAAGGCCGAGAAGCATTTTCTCGTTGCTCAGCTAGCAAAAATAATTCAAAAGGACCAGCCTTGTCATACTGTATCACGCTGACTATTCCTACTTTACTAGCGCGTGTTTGTTGAGTGTTCGGCCACTTGCACGTTAATTTCACGATCAGGCTGTTCTGTCGATCGGATCATCTAGAACATTCGTCGACGTAACCGACGGAGAGCCAAAATGTGGATGTGGGTGATCACCAGAATTTAGTTAAAGAATTGTACACACAATGAGATATTTATGGAGAAGAAGTGAGCAGATTAAATTGACCTCAGTATTTGACTGAAATTTTATCGTATCGACCCTAGAGGGAGAAAAGGAAAATTGACCACTGCTGGATTTGAACTCAGGGCGCAAAGGCCGGTGACTAAACACTGTAATTAAGCTGCCAGGACAGGAGAAAATATACCTGCTATGTTCATGTTGGTAAACTGTAACTGCTGACTAAGTTGAGTAATGAGTGGTAACGATCGTTAACAGCAGCAAAATGAGTATGTGGTTAGCTTAGCTGCGGGCGGTCACAAACTGTGTGGATAGAGGTGAGACGTGTGAAATGAATCGGCCGGTCTCTGCGTGATATGGCCTGGCGAGAGTGAAGACGCGTTTCGCCAGAACGTCCTCGACTGGCTCTAAAAACGTGCCAAATTACAGGCCTTGTTAAAAGGATATTCTGAACGCTTCCACAAAGATGCATCACATGGTGTCTGGATTGGTCCATAACTCGGCCAATAACATGAAAAAGCTGTTACTATGCCGTGATTTTAAATTGGTAATTTGTTGATTCGGTTTCGAACCTTACTCCAGATGAAATTGTTTTTTAAATACTTCTGAAGCATTTGATACCTTGGCAAAGATATTCAACACTCTGGATCATTAATTCTTTTTTTTTTTTAATATGTAAAATAGAAAGGCATGATATCTGCTTTTTTTACGACTTGTTTTGGAATGACATATTTTCTTACATTTCAACTTATATTGGAATAACATATTTTCTGACTCCAAAAAAGTCCATGAGTGATCAATTTTGGAACCAATACTATTTCTAATATACACTCATACTTTACCTGATTATATCAAATATATTCACCATTACTATTTTTGCAAACGATTTCTAATACATTCTTGGAAGCGAACAACTTCAGTGAAGCAATTGTAATGATAAATGCTGAGTTTCCTAAAATGGACAGATGGTACAAATCAAATAGACTTACCCTGAAATTATGATAAAACTAAATTTATTATCTTTAAAAATTCTGAAATAAACCATCAGAAACAAGGCTCCTTATTCATAAATGGCAATTATTAAATTGAACAATTTGATCATATAAAATGTTTAGGCCTAACGATCAACTAATTCAACGCATGAGTGGAAACAAACCATAAACCTTGTATCTAAAACATCAGAAACAATTGATATATTATGCAAGGCCAAAATATGTCTTCCTCATTCGTATTTAATGGAATTATACTAAGCATTAATTTATCTCTATATGATATATATGAATACAATATGGGGTAATAAAAATGACATCTATTTAAATGAAATCTACAAAAGTAAAAACAAAAACGCTGTTTGAATCATAGCTAATGTGTATATAATAGAAACGAGGGTCAAATAAGTTATACACAACTAGTTTTTGTCTAACTTGGAATACTATCAATTTCCTACGTAAACTTTATACGTAAAGGGTTTTATATATTTTTAAAAAAATACAAAGCAGTCTACTGTTACCGAAACTCCTACCACCGCCACCACCACATTCTACCATGTAAACATACAAGAGCAAACAAAGTGACGAATCAGCGAGAAGGTTAAATAAATTGTTTGTCTCGAGGCTGGATGAGGTAAAAACGAGGAACATAAAACCATCAACTAATCTACAAATTAAGGAGGAAGTCTTAACGTGATTGCTCGACCAGTTAGAAATAACAGCCAAATCCCCCCCTATCGCATAGTATCGTCATATAATAATAATAATATCGCTTAGTATCGCCTTATTATAATAATAATAAGAAGAAGAAGAAGAAGAAGAAGAATTTCATTTATTTTCCATAAGGGCGAAGGATGAGGAGGACAAGACAGAGACAGACATAAAGTGTGGAGGTTTACATATAATAATGAAATGATTAAAAGAAAAAGTAAGTATACACGGTATACTGGAAAAAGAAGGGACATATGCATAGCATACAAAGATAAAATAAATAAATGGCGGGGAGGATGACAGAGATGTGGCCCTCCTGATACAAGAAGGCCTCTAGGGATAATCGAGGAACCTCACTGTCCTAGATTTTCCTGAAACCCTAGGAGCAAGTGTCTTCTCCAATGCCTTCTCTCCAATTCACAGGTCTACACTTCGCGAGGTACCATTCACTCTTGCCATTTTAGCAACTTTCACCCACCTTTCAGTAAACTCACTCGAGGACAGCACTTCCCACTCCACCCTCAATTTCCTTTTCAAGTGAAACTTGAAAAAGTCAATGAGAGCTCTACCAAAGAGGAATGTATCTGTCCTCATGTCTTTCAGCTTTGTCCACCTAACATCGACTTTAGTACTCAACTGGTGCTTAGTTTATCGCCAGGATGAAAAGCAAAGCCTACATCGTTAGAATTTGAATTCAGAATGTAAAGACGGACGAAATGCTGCTAAGCAGTTTGTCCAGCGTGCTAACGAGTTTTTTCTACTCTAGGCACAAGGCCTGAAATTCTGGGAGAGGAGGCTAGTCGATCAGATCGACTCCAGTACGCAACTGGTACTTAATTTATCGACCCCGAAAGGATGAAAGGCAAAGTCGATCTCGACAGAATTTGAATTCAGAACATAAAGACGGACGAAATGCTGCTAAGCAGTTTGTCCAGCGTGCTAACGATTCTTTTCTACTCTAGGCACAAGGCCCGAAATTCTGGGGAAGGGGGCTAATCGATTAGATCGACCTCAGGACACAACTGGTACTTAATTTATCGACCCCAAAAGGATGAAAGGCAAAGTCGACCTCGGCGGAATTTGAACTCAGAACGTAAAGACAGACGAAATACCGCCAAGCATTTTGTCCGGCGTGCTAACGTTTCTGCCAGCTCGTTGCCTTTTTAATGGCTTCAATTTTTGGCACAGGCCCAGCCATTTTATAGGGAGAAAGTTAGTCAATTTCATT
>NC_068981.1:17556670-17559501 GCF_001194135.2 Octopus bimaculoides
GTAAAGACCGGCGAAATGCCGCTAAGTATTTTGCCTGATGTGCTAACGATTTGGCCAACTCGTCGCCTTTCACCTCGTGTATGATATCGACAGTTGTTATATGAGATGAGATAACTGCATCAAAAAGATATTCAAATTAAGTCAGTCACCACAAAGTCTGAACGATGTTAGGAAGAAACAATGAAAAAAACAAGCTAAGGCAATTTTTAACTCCCTTCTGATGAATTGTGCGTAGACGGAAAATTAGCTATTGTTCGTGGTGTAAACGAAAGATAGTGAAATCAAGGCGATGAATGAGATCGCAGACGGAGAGATTCGGGTAGGTATAGCAAAGAGAACTGAAGTGATGGGCTACAGGTCGTCCTTTCGGGATCAATAAAATAAGTACCAGTTGAGAACTAGGGTCAATATCATCGACTTAACTACATCTGGGTATGAGTACAAAAAACAGCATCCCTCTGTCGAGCCATGTCGAGCCAGAGTGGCAGAGTAGACCAATCAAACCAGTACAATCTCAAGCCATTCTCTGATGGAGAGAACATGCTGAGGTCTTCGTCCTGTAGTAGACTGACCATGGACAATTCAATCCAATCCAAATACATTATGAAAACTGGGTTAAGCTTCAAGTTAGTCATGAATCCTAGACCTAAGTTTATTGCTCTGTTGATATATTGTGATGGTGGAGGCGCAATGACCCAGTGGTTAGAGCAGCGGACTTGCGGTCATAGGATCGCGGTTTCGATTCCCAGACCGGGCGTTGTGAGTGTTTATTGAGCGAATACACCTAAAGCTCCACGAGGCTCCGGCAGGGGATGGTGGCGAACCCTGCTGTACTCTTTCACCACAACTTTCTCTCACTCTTACTTCCTGTTTCTGTTGTGCCTGTAATTCAAAGGGTCAGCCCTGTCACACTGTGTCACGCTGAATATCCCCGAGAACTACGTTAAGGGTATACGTGTCTGTGGAGTGCTCAGCCACTTGCACGTTAATTTCACGAGCAGGCTGTTCCGTTGATCGGATCAACTGGAACCCTCGACGTTGTAAGCGACGGAGTGCCAAGAACAACATATTGTGATGATGATATGCAGGTGGTCTGCAAAAAGTTATGAGATTGGTTACCAAGTGGCTTTGTGAAGCAGAATGTGATGTCAAAGAAGAATTGTTCTAGTTGTTGGCTTGGAATTATGTGGGTGATGGTGTGGGTTGATTCAGATATAAAAATAAAAGTGTAACTGTGATGCTATTATGCTACCTCTTGTGTTATCTGTATTGTTTTAAAATCAGGATGTATTGATAAGTTAACGTCTCCTTCAATAGTATTATCTAGAAACGTCTTTAAATGTTGTAGTTGGAAACATCGGTCCATGGCAGAACTATTCATTTTTGCCAGCTGAGTCGACTGGAGCAATGTGAAATGAAGTGTTTTGCTCAAGAACATAACGTGTCACCCAGTCCGGGAATGGAAACCATGATCTCATAATCATGAGTCCAACACTCTAACCACTAAGCCATGCATCTCCACTACACAGAGACAGCTAGATAGATAGATAGATAGATAGATAGATAGATAGATAGATAGATAGATAGATAGATAGATAGATAGATAGATAGACAGACAGGCAGGCAGGCAGGCAGATAGGTGGGCAGACAGACCGACAGGTGGGTAGACAGACAGACAAACTGACAGATAGACAGACGGGCAGGAGGACAGATAGATAGATAGATAGATAGATAGATAGATAGATAGATAGATAGATAGACAGGCAGGCAGACAGACAGACTGACAGACAGACAGAGAGACAGACAGGCAGGTAGGTAGGTAGGTAGGTAGGTAGGTAGGTAGGTAGATAGATAGACAGACAGACAGACAGACAGACAGGCAGGCAGGTCGACAGACAGGTAGGTAGGTAGATAGAGAGATAGATAGAATGATAAATAGATAGATAGATAGATAATCTTTTTATTATAGCCACACAGGGCTAAATACAGAAAGTGGAAAAATTACAAAGTAGAGCTTTTCTTGGGGGGGGGATAATTTCGATCAAAAGGGATCGCGGGAAGCAAAAAAAAAAAAATAAAGATAGATAGATAGATAGATAGATGCAAGTGTATATACTGATCGAGTCATTTCCTTGCTTCTTTTCTGCTCAGTCAAATTATGATCCCCATAACTTACCTGGTTGATACTGAACTCCAGATTAGCGAGAAGAAAGCTGTGGGTATGTTTTGGTTTAATGGGCTTTCATTAACATAGCATAATCTCTTCAGGTTGTTTCAATCAATCAACAAAAGATTTTTGAGTTTTAGCCCAAAAGTAATTTGCATAATTAAAAAATTAAGCTAATTAAAGGAAATTAGTTGAGTGGGCCAAAAGCATGAATTTAGATAAATAAAGAGAAATATATTGAAATGCCACATGCAAAAATTTCTTGATTAATTAAGATGTTCGTTTAAGCTGAAAAAGGAAGAAAAAACCCTAGCAGTAATTGGTAAAGGGTGTCGAAGAAAAGGGGAAATGAAAAGATAATTTCTATAAACTAAAATAGTATATTTTCACCAAATTGATCAACGTTGTATGAAGATTATCTGCTGTTTCTTTGCAGGAAAGGGAACAGCAACACATGTTTTGGCATCCATGTTTCCTTCTGTCCTATCCATTCTCCGTGGAGGCGCAATGGCCCAATGGTTAGGGCAGTGAACTCGCGGTCGTAGGATCACGGTTTCGATTCCCAGACCGGGCGTTGTGAGTGTTTATTGAATGAAAACACCTAAAAAGCTCCACGAGGCTCCGGCAGGGCGTGGTGGCGAACCCTGCTGTACTCTTTCACCAC
>NC_068981.1:17559546-17560771 GCF_001194135.2 Octopus bimaculoides
CGGTTTCGATTCCCAGACCGGGCGTTGTGAGTGTTTATTGAATGAAAACACCTAAAAAGCTCCACGAGGCTCCGGCAGGGGATGGTGGCGAACCCTGCTGTACTCTTTCACCACAACTTTCTATCACTCTTACTTCCTGTTTCTGTTGTGCCTGTAATTCAAAGGGTCAGCCTTGTCACACTGTGTCACGCTGAATATCCCCGAGAACTATGTTAAGGGTACACGTGTCTGTGGAGTGCTCAGCCACTTGCACGTTAATTTCACGAGCAGGCTGTTCCGTTGATCGGATTAACTGGAACTCTCGTCATTGTAAGCGACGGAGTGCCAACTACACAATGCATACTCCAAATAATGCTGAAGGTATTGCAGGTGAAAGGTTTTGAGCAATTTGGCAATTTGGCCAGTCTAAGACTAGGAAAAGATTAATTCAATTCTTTTGATATTGTTATATTATTACCGATATCTTTTATAAGAAGTAATAATCCTAGTACTTAAATAGTATTTATTTTGGGGCCCAGAAGGATGAAAGACTAAGCTGACCTCACTAGAATAGGAACTCAAAATGTTAAGAGACAAAGCTAAATACTAAACAACAATGTCTCTGATTCTACCATCCATTTAACAATAATAAATCTTTATATGACCAATCAACCTGCTAGAAATAGTAACAAAATCTCACTCAAAATCACACCCAATTATTTTAAAATGATAAGATGTGCACTTTATATAATATAGTCTTTGATAACTCTAAACAGATGGGAAGGTCATGGCCAGAGGCATAACCAAGTTCTGAAAGCAAGCACATAAAAAAAAGCCTTGTAACACATACCAAACAATTTTTAACTCATTTCCCTGATATTATGCAAAATATTTCATTAGTTATAATATACATTATTGTATTTTACATTCATTAATTTCACGTTTCAGTAACAATGTCATTAAGTATGAAACTTAACAATTATTGAAAAGGCATTAATTTTGAAAAAAAATGTTCTCACTGGGGAGCAGTTGTTTCCCTTGGTCCCTTATTAATTTTACCACTGATCATGGCTGCCAAACCTGTGGCTGTGTGGTAAAAAGCTTGCTTCCCAACCACATGGTTCCGGGTTCAGTCCCACTGTGTGGCACCTTGGGCATGTGTCTTCTACAATAGCCTAGGGCTGACCAAAGCCTTGTGAGTGGATTTGGTAGAGGGAAACTGAAATAAGCTCATCATGTATATATG
>NC_068981.1:17560872-17562681 GCF_001194135.2 Octopus bimaculoides
TATAATGGTGTTTACATACCGAAGTGCTTGGTAAAAATTATTAATTATTAATTTATTAATAAATTAATGATCCTTTACCCTTTTATTTATGGTGCAGCCTTCTGGCTCGCCAGCCCTCATTGAAACCATCCAACCCATGCCAGCATGGAAAGCGGACGTTAAATGACAATGATTCTGATGATGATGATATTATTTATATATATATCATCATCATACCTATATACATATATTTATGTACGTGTGCATGTATTTGTGTATCTGTGCTTGTCCCCCATCACTTGACAACCGATGTTGGTGTGTTTATGTCCCAGTAACTTAGTGGTTCAGCAAAAGGGAACCGATAGAATAAGTACTTGGCTTACAAAGAATAAGTCCTATGGGTTGATTTCTTCGACTAAAGGTAGTACTCCAGCATGGCCACAGTCAAACGACTGAAACAAGCAAAAGAATAAATGAATCAAAGAATTAAAAAAAGAATAGGTCCACCACATCATGGCTGAACTGGGGCCAAACAGCAACCCATAATTATGTAATCGACCTTAGAGGCACTAAACTTAAAGTGCACTGTAGCCTGATTTGAACTTAATAAATACGATGCCACATTCTAGATGTACTACCTCAAGTGGCTCAATTTGTGAATGCCTGCAGTTTTCTCATCCTTTCACCCCTATGTTATATCAATGGCCTAATCCTCAGTTATCTACAGCTGATTGCTTGCGTTTTAAAATAGCTGTTGATAGCAATGTAAACAACATCTGTGAGATATGCAGGTGGTGGAGAAGGCAAAGGAAAACTAGAAGCCAGCACTTATAAATACACACACATACACATATACACATATACACACATATATGTATGCATGCATGCACACACGCGTGCTTGTGCACACAGAGACACACACATTACATAGTATATATATATATATTTTACACATAGCGCAGGAGTGGCTGTGTGGTAAGTAGCTTGCTTACCAACCACATGGTCATGGGTTCAGTCCCACTGTGTGGCACCATGGGCAAGTGTCTTCTACTATAGCCTCGGGCCGACCAAAGCCTTGTGAGTGGATTTGGTAGACGGAAACTGAAAGAAGCCTGTCGTATATATGTATATATATGTATGTATGTGTGTGTGTATGTTTGTGTATCTGTGTTTGTACCCACAACATCGCTTGACACCGATGCTGGTGTGCTTACGTACATGTAACTTTGTGGTTCAGCAAAAGAGACCGATAGAATAAGTACTAGGCTTACAAAGGATAAGTCCTGGGGTTGATTTGCTCAACTAAAGGTGGTGCTCCAGCATGGCCACAGTCAAATGATTGAAACCAGTAAAAGAGTAAAAGAGTAAAAGAGTATATATTCATACAGATTGATTTTAAAAAATATGATAGATAGACAAACAGATGCATATGTGCATGTATAGTATATATGTGCGTGTGTGTGTGTCATCATCATCATCACCATCATCGTTTAACATCTGCTTTCCATGCTGGCATGTATTGGACAGTTTGACTGAGGAGTGGCAAGCCAGGAGACTGCACCAGGCTCCAATCTGATCTGGCGACCCAAACAACCTATGCCAGTATGGAAGGTGGCAGTAAAATGATAAGGATGATAATAACGACACACACACACACACACATACACACACTCTCTCTCTCTCTCTCTCTCTCTCTCTCTCTCTCTCTCTCATACACACACACACATATCATATATATGCATATATATCTACCTCAATATCTATGCTATGTATCTTTCATACATACATACATATGTATGTGTGTGTATATATATATATATATATATATAT
>NC_068981.1:17564537-17567617 GCF_001194135.2 Octopus bimaculoides
ATATACATACATATATATATATATATATATATATATATTTATATATATTTATATATATATGTATGTATGTATGTATGTATATATGTATGTATGTGTATGCTCATACATACATATATATATATATATATATATATATATACACACACACATATATATATGCACTCACACATTCATACATACATACAATATATACATACACAAAAACACATATATACATTCACACCATTGCACTTACAAAGAGAGGCACACATACTGAAATTCAGTTAATCATCCTAACACTCTAACACATACACACTTTATGTGTGTTCGTGTGCATGTACGTGTTTATGTGTATGTGTGTGTGTATATACGTACACACACACACACATATATATATATATATATATATGTATATATATATATATGTATATATTATATTCGTCTCTAACATCAATGCGATAAAGGCATATCTAATCAGAAACGAGGATAGAAATAAAATAATCTGAAGAGATGAATTCCTGAAATATATTCCAGACTAGAATAACGTCATACTCTTGTATTCTTTCAAAATATGTTGCCAATATAAGGGTAAGAATAGGGGTGTGATTAAGAAGTCTTCTTCTTTATAACCCTGAGATTTCAGTCCTGGACTGACCAATACTTACTGAGCGATCTTTCTTTTACTTGTTTCAGTTATCAGACTGTGGCCATGTTGGGGCAATGCCTTGAAGAATTTTAGTTGAATGAATTGACAGCATCAAATGTGGTGTGCAAGAGAGATAACTGCGCCGGTATGGTCGTGCTGCATATGGATGAGGAGAACTGTGTGAAGAAGTGTTACTGCCTAACAGTGGAAAAAACCCGTGGTAGAGGGAGACCCAGGAAGACATGGGATGAGGTGGTGAAGCATGACCTTCGAACGTTGGGCCTCACAGATGCAATGACAAAAGACCAAGACCTCTAAAGATATGCTGTGATTGAGAAGACCCGACAAGTAAAGTGATATCACAGCCGTAGCCTACACCAGTGTCGCATAACCAGCCCATTTAAAAAGTACCTTTGAATCATCGGGTGACACGCCATGCTTGAGGAGACCTATTGAGTTAAGTAAATCAAAACCAAAATCAAAATCAAATCAAATCACAATCAAATGGAATTGTAGTTGTCGCCGATGCCAGTGCCGCCTGACTGGCTCCCATGCTGGCGGATGCAATAAGTACCATGCATGTGTGGATCATTGCCTGACTGGCTCCCCATGCCAATGGCACATAAAAAGCACCATCCGAACACGGCCAATGCCAGCCTCCCTGCTCCGACTGGCTCCTGTGCCAGTAGCACGTAAAAAGCACCATCCGAACGTGGCCAATGCCACTACCCCACTGACTGGCTCCTGTGCCGGTGGCAAGTAAAAAGCACACACTACACTCTCTGAGTGACTGGCATTAGAAATGGCATCCAGCTGTAGAAACTCTACCAGATCAGATTGGAGCCTGGTGCAGCCTCCTGGCTTGCCAGTCCCCAGTCAAACCATCCAACCCATGCCAGCATGGAAAACAGATGTTAAACAACGACGATGATGAGGAGGATAGTCTATCTGGGACTAAGTTATCTAATACATTTGCCTTTTATTTTTCTTTTGGAAAGCAGGGCATCCTTTGAGAGATTAGGTCGTTATTCCATATAGGGGCTAAGGTTTTTGGGGGTTATTTTCTTTGGAGATGCAGTATGAGAATAATCCAGGTGAACGTATCCACTCATTAGGTGGTTTAAGTTTCATTCTCGGTGCCATCAAATCCACCATTTATTTCCTACTCATTAATTTTCTACACACTATTAATTTATACACATCATTAATTTACACACGCCAAAGTTGGATGAGATGGTCATCTTAACCTTTACTAGAAAATACCGAATGTGGAACATTTAAGTAACCTCAGATGGAAAGTCAGTCATTTAATGGATATGTGAATGAATGGCTGAGAAGATCAATTCACGACTGCATGGTTGAGGGTTCAATCTCACCATATGGCATTTAGGGTCTATCAATTGAAGCCTTGTGAATGAAATTTGCTAAATGGAAATTTTCTTCATGGTTGATAGAGTTAATTCATGGTTTCATTTAATGCTACTCCTTATCCCTTAAGTGCTTTCAGGGGAGGACATGTTGGTTTAAGTTTCCGAACAAGGGGTTCGACCTAAAAATAATTGTTACCTTTCATTCCATTAGTCTCAAACTCTGGAAAGCTTCTTCATGGGTACCAACCTTTCCTTCTCTGACTACGACATTAAAACAGAAATTATAATCAATCATAATTGATATATAGGCATAGGTGTAGCTGGATGGTTAACAAGATTGCTGTAATGGATCTGCAATTCTATATATTATTATTATATGTATTTATATATATATTGTATGTATATAGAGAGATAGATAAACTTAGAACTTATATATATACTTACATATACCTATACACACAAACACACTTGCACACACACACACACATATACATATATATATATATATATATATATATATATATATATATATATATATATATATATATATATATATATATATATATATAATAATATTAGGTATAAAAATCCAAAATTACAGGTAAAAACTCAACTAAAATCAATTTATTAAAAATTAAAATTAAATTAAGTTTCACAGTATTAAATATATATAAATATATAGTGTTAGGGAAAAGAACCAAGGTTCATGAACTCATCGATGAAAATCCACTGTCACATATAAAAAAATTAATAGTTCCCTAAAACTATATATTAATATATATATATATACATATATATATATAGATAGATAGATAGATATACACACACACACACACACACACATATATAAACCTATACACACATACACCTATATATATATATATATCCAAGAAAGTTAGGGGTTGTGAATCCAACCCACTAAGGGGTAATGTCTATCCAATATACTCCTGGAAGAATACCCAATTATTATTACACTAGTGTTTTGTCATTGCATGACAATTTTATTACCAAGTGCAATAAATGGGGGCAGGTAAAAAGTTATTTTACCATTAATTTATATAGCAATAAGAAAATGGAGGGGATTT
>NC_068981.1:17568054-17570554 GCF_001194135.2 Octopus bimaculoides
TGGCAACGGCCACGCTCAAAATGGTGTATTTTATGTGCCACCCACACAAGAGCCAGTCCAGGGGCACTGGCAACGATCTCGCTCAAAAATCCTCACACATGTCACGGGCACAAGTGCCAGAAAGGCGACGCTGGGCACAGGTGCCATCCCGATTTCGCTTTCGCTTGCCCCAATGAGTCTTCGCAAGCTGAGTTTCGTGTCCAATGAAGGAGACAACGTTGGCACAGGTGCCAGTCGTCGAATTTAGTTCGATTTCACTTGCCTCAACAAGTCTTCGCAAGCGAAGTTTAGTATAACACACACATGCGCACACACACAGAGTATAAAGGGTATGACTGTGTGTGTAAGAGGCTCACTACCCAACCACATAGTTCTAGGTTCAGCCCCATTGAGTGGCACCTTGGGCAAGTATCTTCTGCTATAGCCTCAGGCCAACCAGAGCCTTGCAAGTGAATTTGGTAGGTGGAAGTTCTAGCATATACGTGTGTGTGTGTGACAGTGCTTATGCTTCCTTTGAGATATAGATACATGTGTGTGTATACACACATACAAATATATGCATATGTGTGTGTGTGTGTGTGTGTGTGTGTATGTATATACATATACATAGAGAGAAGGAGAGAGAGTAATGTAAGTTTCAATGAAAAGATAACTTTCAAGATATTGACAACCAAAAAACAGATTAATTTCCTCAGTATATTTTTCAAAAGACACAATTCATCTTATAAAATATATAGTATATAAATACAAAAAATATATACAAAAATATATAAAGATATAAAATTAAAATATATATTCGTATGCGATCACATGAAACTGTAAATCTGTTCTGAAATAAAAATGTCATTGTACACGGTCAATGCATTGCAAAATTGAAAATATTTAAAAGATGTGTGGGTAGCTAAAAAAAGCGAATATACTTAAGTCCAGAGATCAAATTCATACATATCCTACGGCCGTTTCGGGAAAGGTATTCATACATATCCTACAGCCGTTTTAGGAAATACATTTGTAATACTCTGGTCTCTCTGTGGGTGTATATGTGGGTATGCATGTAAGTATGCGTATATGCCTATGTGCATCCCAACCTAGGTTAGCAAGTACACTAACTCTTTCCCCCCCCCTAGACACTTTAGCCTGCATATATATATTTTTCTTTTTTCTTTTTTCTTTTCCCTTCCTTTTTCTAATACCAATCCTTCATCTTAAACTTAATGTAACTTAATCCCTCCTTTGTCCATCTCCTATTCACTCACCCTACAGAAAAACGTTTTTCTTTCTTCTTTCTTTCTTATGTACAGTTACTCCTTACTCATTTATTCCTTTACTTGTTTCAGTCATTTGACTGCGGCCATGAGACTAAACTCGAAGCCATATTATTGAGAAGCAAACTTCTTCACCATACAACAATACCTGTGCTTATATCACACACAAACTCACAAATATGCACACATGCATGCACACACACATACATACATAACTTTAAAGTAGAATAAGGTAGCAAAAAAATTCTTATACAAAACAATTTTCTTGTAATGGGAATAAGTTGAAATTTAGCCTTCATTACAAGAAGAAGGCCAAATCTATTCCAAGACTATTAAATTAAAGATATCAGTTTTATATGAGAAGCGTGCAAAAATGTTTATCTCTATCTGTTTGTCTTTGAGAAACTTCAAAGTATCATACCTTGTTTACAACAGTTAATGGTTGGGTATAGGACTCTGAAAAGGCACATTTTTGTTCTGGATATTAAAACTAAATATTATTTGATAAGATAAAACTTTCTAGGAATTTGTTGATAAGACATTTTGCTATCACAAATCTTGCCGCAAAGAAGATTTGTATGTGTGTGTGCGAGAGAGAGTGTGTGTGTTATATATATATATATATATATATATATATACATACATATATAGACACATATATGTATATTTATGTATTTAAGTATGTATGTAATGTATGTATTTAAGCATATAAATTTTACTTCTAGTTTCATTTGAAAGAATTTCAAAGTTTAGATAAACATGTGATATGTCTCACATTATATAGTTTACACATTTGCATCTTTGTGTGTGTGTGTGTGTGTGTGTGTGTGTGTGTGTGTGTGTGTGTACATACATGTATATACATACACACATATATACATATATAAACATAAATATACATATATATTATTAGCGTAATGTGTGTATCAGTGTGTTTGTCGTTTTTGTGTATGTGTGAATGTGTGTGTGTGTACATGCAATTAATGTCTTTATAATTTAGACCCAAAACCAATAAGTTTGAGGTGAGGGTACCACTAGACCATACTAGACTGCTGCTTTATTTTATGAGGCCCCGTGGGATGAAAGACAAGGTTGACTTCAGTGAAATTTGAACTCAGAATGCAAAGCTTTGTAACAAATAACCCAAATCATTTCTTCCTCAATAGTTTCCATTTCATTTAACATCTGTTTCTTTATACTCAATGGCTTAAGCATAATTGTAATAGGATTTTTAT
>NC_068981.1:17571996-17574730 GCF_001194135.2 Octopus bimaculoides
ATATATATATTTATATTAAGGGCACTTCTATACATAAATGCCTCACGTTAGGAGGTATTCTTCAAGTCAAAACTACCATAATAAACACATTTTACCAAACGCTCAGTAAAATGTGTTTATTATGGTAGTTTTCACTTTAAGAGTCCCTCCTAGTGTGAGGCATTTATGCATAGTAATGCCCTTAATATAAATAAATATATTTATAGGGAATAATTAATAAATAAATTTTTCCCTTATGAGGTTTTTTCACACTAACGACTTGATAAATTCTTATAAAGATTTTATCCTATATTTAAATTGTATATATATATATATATATATAGTTTAAAAAATCTTATGGTATACACCTCAAAGTCTGCTGTTAGAACACATTCACTGGCTCAGTGTTTGTTGGGTATTTGATTAATGAGAGAGCTGGAAGATACAAGAATCTTTATTGATCACAACAACAAACATGGTGTCAGTTTAACATCATTTACCAGCAAACTACCAGGTGTGTACCATACAATTTATTAACTAATATATATACAGGGGGCAGTGAATAAACTGTCATCTAAATTACACAAAAATGAAAATAACACTAACATCTCATTTTAACAGACATATTTACCAAAATTACATTAAAATATCTTGAAATACTTAAGAGTAAATTTATTCAATAAAATCACCATTGGCTTCAACCATGACCTCCAGACATCTTCGGAATCTCCTGCAACTCTTCTGGACAGTCTCTTTGGTGAATGCTGCCATAATCCTTGCCTTCAGTTCGTCTTTGGTGTTACAAGAAGTTTTGTTGGTCTCTTGCTCAACTGTGCCTCACACATTATAATCAAGGGGGTTGCAGTCTGGGGAGTTGAGGGGGGAAGATGTTAGGGGTCTTCCAGCAGCCACTCTCTTGACCCAAGGCAGCATTACCTCCACCAGGAACTTGATGTAGTCATCTGTGTTGAGTGTGAGGCCATGTGGGAAGATGAATGGAAGCCTAATGTCACCATCACTAGTGATCACTCCAAACACCATGATGTTGACTGGATGTTTGATTTTTATTATTCTTAGTATCTGTCCTCAGATTGACACCCAAACACTCTGAAATGTTTATATTGGAACTTCCAGTATGAATGCCAAGCAGTACCACATGTCGTTTCCAAATTTCTGGCAAAATAAATTGCGTCATGGTGCTGTTTTTCTCACAGGTGGTGCCCAAATGACCCTTCTATACTGTGTAGTCGACAAAATCAAAAACAAGCGATGTACACGCATGAGATTAAAAATCTAAAATGGCGACAATTTACCCATCGCAGCCTGTATATGTGTGTATATAAAGGTAAATCGATGTCTTTTAAAGATAGTTACACTAAAAATAAGGCAACTATTAGCAAAACTAATGATTATTATCTGTCAAAACCTTGACACTTTATGTATTGTACTAATAATTGCTTTCCAAACCGTACAGTTATTTCTACTTTTTCCTATTTTATTTTATCTTATTTGCATTTTTAAATATTAGGATACGGTTTTCGAATTTACAAGACCTGAAGAGTGTCCTCATTCTGAGTGGAACTTATCTTGATCAATTTATTGTAAATTGCACAGATCTTTTGCAACATTTTGTGGCCGTGAAACGCGCGTAGTCTATTATTCACTTTTGTTTTTATAAATTTACTAAACTGAATTAAATTTTTTATCTAATATTTTATAGATTTTATGGATTATAAATTTTCCTTTGGATTTTATAGTTTTTAAAATCAGTATTTTGAAGGGTACGTTTTTCTTGATGGTGTCTGACTCCTTCATTGTTTGGATTGCGTCTTGGTGGTTCTTCTCTAAATTATTAATATATATATATTTATATATATATTTAAATATATATACATGTGTGTGTGTGTGTGCGTGTGTGTGTGTGTGTGTGTGTGTGTGTGTGGATATATATATATAGAGAGAGAGACCGAAGTGTAAGTACGCCGCTATATTTTTATATATAAAAAATACGAAAATAGGACAAGAACGCAAAACATCCAGACAGACGATACAAAGAAAACAAGGACGGGTCATTCGGAGTTTTCTTTCCTCAGTCAAGTTCCAGACTATCTTTGCAATTTCGGCTGGTTATACTCGAGATTGCTCCAATCTGGCCAGCCCCAAGGAAAAACTAAGCTAAGGGCATTAGAATCCTTGGAAGAAAGCAGTGAATGTATACGAAAACAAGGACGGGAAAAAAACGGAGAAATGTTACACAAATACAATACAAATAACAGGACATAACAACAGGTGTCTTTCGGCTAAAGACGAATTAAATCAAGCTGGTGTGTGTGGAAGTAAAGCCTTACGGCAGGGACATATGATTTGACAGGCACAGGGAGGAATATAGATGTTGTACGGATGGTAGCCGAACCAAGAAAGAAAGGTCAGGCTTAGCTGAATACCGGTCACGTGGGGAGAAAACAGAGAGATGTAGAGGCAGAGGGATAGAAGAATTAAGGACGAGCGAAAAAAATAAAAGAGACAGAGTGAAGTGAAAGAGGAGGGAAAGTGAGGCTGAAGAGAAGGCCAGGAAATGTGAGAGAGGGGGAACGAAAGAACGAAGAGTGGAATCACACACACACACACACACACCCACACACACACATATATAAATCATAAATATTAAAAATTATTACCAGTTCAGATTATATCTGATTTTTCACAAATAATCTTTTCTTGCCATTTGATATCTTCAGCTTTATAATATAATTGC
>NC_068981.1:17574741-17578659 GCF_001194135.2 Octopus bimaculoides
CTGTTCAGTAAATATATTCATGTTTTTAAAAATATGTGCTTATAACTATTTCTTTCAATTATAAGATATACATACATACACACATACATACACACATACATACATACACACACACACACATATATATATATATATATACACATATATATACATCTATATCTATATATACCGTCTATCCCATGGAAAACACGTTAAATGGTGATAATGATGATGTTGGGGGGGAATAATCATCATCATGGTGGTGGTGGTGGTGGTGGTGGTGTAATATTGTCTGTTTTAATATCAAGTTATGTATAAATAGAATTTGACATTAAACTGGGGGATTACTGAATATCATTTAGTAGAATACTAAAGTTGACAGTGACTTCGAAATTATGGCTTTACGCATCTTAGTCAGACTGTCTATGTGTGAGTGCGTGCGTGCGTGCGTGTGTACGTATGTGTATACATATACACACACGCACGCCCACATATATATATGTGTGTGTGTCTCTTACTCTCTCTTTTACTCTTTTACTTGTTTCAGTCATTTGACTGCGGCCATGCTGGAGCACCGCCTTTAGTCGAGCAAATCGACCCCAGGACTTAGTCTTTGTAAGCCTAATACTTATTCTATCGATTTATTTTGCCGAACCGCTAAGTTACGGGGACGTAAACACACCAGCATCGGTTGTCAAGTGATGTTGGGGAACAAACACAGGCACACAAACACACACATATATATACACATATACATATATACGACGGGTTTCTTTCAGTTTCCGTCTACCAAATCCACTCACAAGGCTTTGGTCGGCCCGAGGCTATAGTAGAAGACACTTGCCCAAGGTGCCTCGCAGTGGGACTGAACCCGGAACCATGTGCTTGGTAAGCAAGCTACTTACCACACAGCACCTCCTACGCTTTGCATGTTTATATGATAACATACGAAAGATAGTGTTAGGAGTAATATCAGGTAATGCCACGTGAGTAGGATGAATGCAATTTTACTTTATTCAAATTTCGCGTCCCATATCGTTGGGATCAAATGGCAGAAGAAAATCTGCCAGACTGGCATGGTTAGCAGGGCAACCATCCTCATCCTGCACAAATGATTATTTTGTTGGTTTGCATATATCCGTTACTTGAATGAAAAGACGTGCTGAACGCTGGACTGACATCTGGCTCGAGAAGCAAAGGTCGTCCGCACTTGAACTACAGAATGTGTAAAAGTGTCACATGAAAGCGGTCAACACTAATCTTATCACCTGAGAAGCAACCTTAGCTGTCAGCTAGTAAAAATTCCTAACGTCTAAGACAGTGGTTACCAACCTTTTTTATGCCCTGCATCCCTAAAATTTTTTAATATGTTCTCGCACCCCTTAAAGTAATAATTAATATAAGAATAAAAGTGCCCGGGTCAATTGCTCTCTTTGACTCTATAAATCCGGCCCTGCTCGCACCCACTGGAATGTTATCTCGCACCCTTGGCTGGGAAACCCTGGTCTAAGACAAGAAATTTCACAATGCCACCCCTATTGCTACCAATCAACTGGTCTTATTCAAACCCTGTATTTTCTGTTAATTCATGGTTAATACCTATATATATCATAATCCGTTCTACTGTAGGCGCCTAAAATTTGGGGGGAGGGGGTAAGTCGATGACATTGACCTCAATACTTGACTGGTACTTAATTTATCGACCCCGAAAGGATGTAAGGTAAAGTCGACCTCGGCGGAATTTGAACTCAGAATGTAGCGGCAGACGAAATACCGCTAAGCATTTCGCCCGGCCTACCAACGTTTCTGCCAGCTCGCCGCCTTAACCTATGTATACATCATAACATATTATGATGCCAGCAAAAGGCCAGTTGATTTTAGCCCTTTGCCCATCTGCCGCCCATCATTCAACCAATCGTCATCTCTCGTCTGTCTACCGTTATTGGAAGTTCTGTGATTTTGTTATGCAGTTCCTTCTGTTCGAATTCACTTTGATGCCATCAGCAGAAATGTCAACATGCCAGTCGATAGTTTGCTTGAAGAACCTTTCTTTTTGGACTTATGAACGCACAGTAGTATGCCTACCTTGAACCCTAGTCTTTTACAGACCGTATCATGTCTCGTGCCACCCGTATCGCATGTGGTCACTTCGCTCCTTTTCATAAGAAATCAAGGATTTGACAACAGGTCAACGATTATTTTAATTACCTTAACTTATCAAGCATACTCCTATTTCACCGAAAAGGCGCCTCCTTCAACTCCTGATAACAGAAGAACTAGGTGATAAAAAGCTTTTCGATGAAATAGCTCTTAGCGATAACACTGAAAAACGAAATTATTGAATGGCATTTTCTGAATCACCTTTCGTTACGTATTTTACAGAATAGTTAGTCGGGCTCCTGTATTTCATTCTGAATAAAATATTTGAACACTACAACATTTCACGTTTCTCCATCATTTCAGCTGGCTCCTCTGACCATAACCTTATTGCAGACGAAAATACATCATCCCGGACTAATTTGACTTCATCACAGCCTAATATCAAGGTTCTGATTTCCTCACCAGTGACTGAGACAAGGTCAGAACTCCAGCTCGTTATATGCAAGCGCTCTACTAAAAGATATTTTGCATTCTCTATTTAACATGTAAAACTGGAAACTGTTGTTGTTGTTGGCACTCCGTCGTTTATGACGTCGAGAGTTCCAGTTGATCCGATCAACGGAACAGCCTGCTCGTGAAATTAACGTGCAAGTGGCTGAGCACTCCACAGACACGTGTACCCTTAACGTAGTTCTTGGGGAGATTCAGCGTGACACTGTGACAAGGCTGACCCTTTGAATTACAGGCACAACAGAAACAGGAAGTAAGAGCGAGAGAAAGTTGTGGTGAAAGAGTACAGCAGGGTTCGCCACCATCCCCTGCCGGAGCCTCGTGGAGCTTTAGGTGTTTTCGCTCAATAAACACTCACAACGCCCGGTCTGGGAATCGAAACCGCGATCCTATGACCACGAGTCCGCTGCCCTAACCACTGGGCCATTGCGCCTCCAATCAACTGGAAACTATCTCTCCGTTAATCAGTCTATCTGATTTACTGGTTTACGCCCTTCTTAGTCTTCCATACATTTTCCTGTCTCTATTTCGAGCACACACACGCACAATCAAATGTACACACGCATAAATTTATTGGTAGTTATTAGTAGTCGATCAGCTTTGTTCAGCTCTCCATGTTAAAATATCGTTGGTCATGTGGCCCTTTTTGCATTAAACAGTTTCTAGTCTCGTGATTTTTTTTTTCTGAACATCGAAGGAAATACCTTAAGCTGAAACTGATTTATTGAAATTGCATCGAAGCGTTGAACTGGCCAATCACATCGGCTTCTCATCAACTGACTTCTGAGGCCTCTAGGCTATTATAACTTCTTAGAACCAAAGATTGATCGCAGATTCGCTGTGACAGCAGCTTACAGAACAGATGCCCATGTTGAATCTTGCACAAATCTTAACACAGATGCCGATAATTATAGTCTTCCACTTTGCACATAAATTCTCACTAATATAATCAACATTCGCATGAATTTCCTACTAAATTCCGTTGCACGTTATAGACTGTGCTGTTCGTCCCACTCAGAATACATACACTGTCACAAATAACCAATACAGGATTTACTTTTCGAACTCATGAACTTTATTGAAGGACTGAACGGTGAACAATTTTTTTCTGGCTCCTCTAAAGAATAATATTGAACAGATAGGCGCAGGAGTGGCTGTGCGGTAAGTAGCTTGCTTACCAACCACATGGTTCCGGGTTCAGTCCCACTGTGTAGCACCTTGGGCAAGTGTCTTCTACTCTAGCCTCGGGCCGATCAAAGCCTTGTGAGTGGATTTGGTAGACGGAAACTGAAAGAAGCCTGTCGTATATATATATATATATATATATAT
>NC_068981.1:17578761-17581074 GCF_001194135.2 Octopus bimaculoides
TATGTGTTTCTACTAAAGGCACAAGGACAGAAATTTGGGAGAGTGGACTAGTCGATTACATCGATTTCAGTGGTCAACTGGTACTTAATTTATCGACCCCGAAAGGATGAAAGACAAAGTCGACCTCAGCGGAATTTGAACTCAGAACGTAAAGACGGACGGAACGCCGCTAAGCATTTTGCCGGCGTGCTAACGATTCCGCCAGCTTGCCGCCTTACATGCAGTGCATATATAAAAAATATGCTAAACATTTCCTTGCATGCTTACTGGTACATTTAAATAGTTTTAGCTGTTTTAGCTGAAGAATGAACAAAAATTCCTTTGGAAGCAATTCAAACTTTGTACGAGTCCATACCTCATAGAATTCAAGCTGTAATTACTGCCAAAGGCAGTCCTACCCCATATTAAAATAAATTTGTCTGAAATTTTAAGGTGTTTGCATTCTTTTGTCCAACCCCTGTATGTATATCGTTTTTTACAGCTGGAAGTAGATAAAACTATAAAAAATAGCTTTATTGTTTATAGCTTTTTCCACCCAAGGGTTTTTTATCTATTAAAAACCCTTGGGTGGAAAAAAGTTGAAAGCTGCTACGTGCATGTCAATAACTGTCAAATATCATTGACCAATCTGCTCCACACTTCCCTGTCATCTATCATTTCTACTACACAATCTTTTTAAGGCTCATATTCACCAGTAACTTCTGCGTAGCTATTCGACAAGATCTGCCTTTTCTTCTTTAACTATGTCTTGGTTTCCATACTAATAGCTTCTCCAACAATGTCCCACATACTTGGGTTTGCCTTCTTTGATGGTTTCTGTTAATAATGGTATATTTCCATACAATACATTGTTCCATAAATATTACTCTCAAAAAAAAAAACGTTCTTCACTCTTTTTAAAATCTTGATAAACGTTCCATTTAATCTGCTTTGAATTATTTTCGTAAGTGTCCAGCATTCAGATACAGATATCAATATACTTTCTCCAGCAGCACAAAAAAAATCCGTATTTTGAGGCCATTAGATATATTTGACTCTGATATTGCGGACATTTTGTTCATTGCTGACCATGCCAATTCAATTCTTATTTCATACTGTTTCTTTGAGCTTGCTTTCTATCCATAACCCCAGATATTTGAGCACATTTACAAATTTCCAAGTTTGCACCCTTTGATGATGTGATGTATTCTTTTCGTTGATTGAAAGCCGTGAACTCAATTTTACTGTCATTGGTATATAGTCCGATCTGTTTCGAAGCTTCCCCAATTCGTTGAGATAGTAGCTGACAGCGTTAGAAGCAAGAGCTATATCGTCTGCATAATCTGTATCAATAATTATATTTTAAGAAATAACGTCTCCGTTTTGAAGAGCTATTTGGAAACCTGCCTTGAATATTAGTATCAAATTTTGACACAAGGTCAGCAATTCTTAAAAAGCATCATACTGTTGTTGATTTTTAGCTGCAATAACTGATAAACTTATGCCTCTAAATTGTTTAGTATAACCAATGTTACCAATATCGGCTACGTCTAGATGTAAAGTTTTATTACAGACTTCAAGTTATGAATCATAGAGTTTTCCAAACTTTTACTGATATATTGTCAAGACCCGGTGCCTTGCCAATAGAAAGGTACTCGATACAATTCTTTGGTTCTTCTTTGATAAAATCATTTGTAACTATAGTAAGGTTTATTTCACAACATTAATGGCTGGTTGGTCTATGATGTCAGGTAGCTGTCCAAGATTAGAAAAGTGTTTTTTCAATTTTTTTTTTTTTAATTCTGCTATCTTTAGGGTTGTTTGCATTTAGTTTTCTTCTAGTGACTTTCTTTCTCCCTGCTATTTCATTCACAGTTGCCCGTGCTAGAAATTATTATTGGTTTTCTGAAACAATTTTTATTACATTAATATTTATCCGGAAGACAAGCTTCAAGTTCTTGTTTTACTTGACGTTTCGTATTTTTCCAATTTTGTTACTTTTCTTAGCTTACACGATTTTACTTATTTTACATGTAGTTTTATATACTTTCTTCAATTCTCTCTTCTTAATTATCTCTTTACTTTCCTATGAGATAAGTTGGGTTTTTTTTTTCCTTCTACTTCTAGAATATTCCCTTATGCTGCCTTTTCTTGCGCATTTCCGATGTTATTTTAAATGGAGTTGACATTATTAACGTCATCAAAAATCTGTAACGGTTCGAAGCAATTTTTAATAACGACTTTTATCCTTTATCTTTTACTTGATTCAGTCATTAGACTGCCGCCATGCTGGAGCACCGCTTTGAAGAATTTTTGGACGATCGAATCGACACC
>NC_068981.1:17581356-17586891 GCF_001194135.2 Octopus bimaculoides
ATATATATATATATATATATATATATATATATATATACGACGGGTTTCTTTTAGTTTCTTTCCATCTGCCAAATCCACTCACAAGGCTTTGGTCGGCACGAGGCTATAGTAGAAGACACTTGTCCAGGGTTGCTATACAGTGGAACCGAACCCGGAACCACGATGTTGTTGTTTGAGAAGCAAACTTCTTACCACACAGCCACGCCTGCGCCTGTTTATGAATTTAGCATTGATGCTAAGTTTCCTCCAGTCATAACACGCTTTGCCTATTTTTACCTTCTCATTTACTACCATGTTCAGCCTGAACTTTTCTGTTACCATTGTAGGTTTCGTAGTTCATTGCATTATTTCCCCCCCACCTTTTTTGTTGTTGATTATAATATAATTCCCTTGCATTCTAGTGTTATTTAGGTACGTTAATGGCCACAGCTTACTTTTCTCCTTTTCCGTATCGTGCACTCGAATCAGGGCCGAGTTAAGACCCATAGAGGCCCTAAGCACTTAAAATATTTTGATATACAAACAATAATAAACCATATTTCTTTTTTTTTTTTTTCGAAATGAAACAAAACCAACAAAACGATGGAAAATAATGTTCTTGTATATTTCCACTTTATTTATATTCGAAAAGTTTTCTCCTACTTTTTTTAATAGCGAAGTCTTTGGTCAAATCCTCAAAACTGATCCACAAATCCTCAAAACTTACGTAGCACATCTGCTTCTATATTTTGTAGAGATGAGGCACCCCGAATATTATTTTAGCAAGTTTAAGGTGATTTCTTTTGTGACGTAAACCATTTACCATTTCTGTGGTCTCCCCCCTTCCCTTGGCGTTCTAAGCACTTGCTTATTTTCCTTAATGACTAATAGAGTGCTTGGCTGGAATGTTTTATTATATAGTATAATATAGTCCAGTGCTGACTCAAAATGTGGGGTTATTTGTCATTTCTATTGGTAAACCATTGAAAGGTTGATCCCTTAGCATTTCTTTGCTCAATTTTTGTCTTCATATCGCCTCCAATAATTTTATCATTGTGTTTGAGAATTACTTTAGATAGATCAGTGAGATTGTGATGAGCATGAATCGTCTCTTGCTCATTTGTTGCATATGTGGGACATTAGCATGAGTTTACAGTTATGCTTGAATTCACATTAAACGAAGCAGTCACTATACGAGGAGTGTTACTTACACCTGAATTGAATGCTTTGTAAGCCCTTGGACTTAGAAGTAACCATACACCTCTGAGATCTGAATTGTTTCCAGCATTTTCTGCTAAACTCGTTAGCGTTTGGCAAGCTGGCAAGTTAGAAAACTTGCGAGTGGATTTCAGCGCATATGGATTTAGCTCTTAACAAAGTACTCCCGATATATAAAAATTGTATCCACGACCTCTAATCAGATGTCATTCCCGAAGATGCTTGGCTCAATGTAAAGGTGACCTGGTGCAGGAATAAACAAAAGTGTTATTTTCTTCAAGATGGTTGTGAGACCAAGTGCAACACTTACAAGCATGCAAGCTAAACAACAAAACTGGCATCGTCTGTGCAAAGCTGCTTTTCAATCAATCTTCTACATGTCTTAGAAGTACAGTTGAATCTCTTTAGGCTAAAGACCTTTCTTGTTGCTCAATGCCTTAAGTAGATGTGTGGCGGTATGCTTTGCGATGCTTCTCTATTTTCAGTAGCCATCCATCCATCCATCCATCCATACATACATACATACATACATACGTACATACGTACATAAGTACGTACATACATACATACATACATACGTACGTACGTTCGTACAAGTATTTACTAACATGAAATGCCAAAATGAATGCGTACGTGTATCTACAGATGGGTGTATTTGTGTGTGTGTGTGCGCGTCTGTGTAGTGCGCGTGGTGTGTGTGTAGTGTGCGTGGTGTGTGTGAATAGATCGATAGAT
This sequence comes from Octopus bimaculoides, assembly GCF_001194135.2. NCBI lineage: Eukaryota > Metazoa > Mollusca > Cephalopoda > Octopoda > Octopodidae > Octopus > Octopus bimaculoides. The sequence continues at coordinate 17,583,289 of NC_068981.1, forward strand.
AGATAGATAGACAGACAGACAGATACATACATACATACATTGACAGATAGAGAGAGAGAGACAGACAGACAGACAGACTTTGAAGAAAAATAATCACACACACTCATGTACACGTGCTCAAGCAAAGGAAGTTAGTAGCGCATGAGAGCATGTGCGCACATGTGTATGTTTGCATGTGAGTGTGTGTGTGTGTGTGTACGTGCGTCCATGTGTACGTGCGTCCATGTGTGCGTGTGTATACGTGCGTCCATGTGTGTGTGCGTATGTGTGTGTGTATGTATGTGTTATATTGGCATTGAACCACCTGTAGTTCCTAAGTCTAGGTTCTTGTTCTGTCCAATGTCAAGTCTTAGCGTGCAGAATTATGAGCAAAGTCATTGTCGACCAGCTAAAGACGTCAGCCAAATTTTCCTTAAATCACACCTTCCGGTCTTAGGAAAAGCTCTGTGAATGAGCGAGAAAAACGTTCCTTTTTTTTTATCTCATCCTATCGTCCTGTTTTAGCTTGTTATGCCATGTTGGGCATAGCCCGAGGATTGCATGAAGGTACCAGACGTGTTTTAAAATGTTATCCGGGATGTTTTCATCGCATGAAACTGTTAGTAAGTCATAAAAATATATATTGTGTTTACTAGATAATATTTATCTCTCACCAGATTGAGTACTCTTTTTTTTTTTTTTTTTTTTTGTTAATCTTACCATCACGGAAGAGTACACTAGATAGATTGAGAGAGAGAGAAAGAGAGAGGGGGAGTGAGAGAGGGGGGAGTGAGAGACAGACAGACAGACAGGCAATCAGACAGACAGACAGGCAATCAGACAGATAGACAGGCAATCAGACAGACAGACAGGCAATCAGACAGTCAGACAGGCAATCAGACAGATAGACAGGCAGGCAGGCAGATCTGTGTTCTGTCCTTAATGTATAAGCATACATCGTTGACTAGCAAGTTACTGCGGTATTTGTCAAGAGATAACATCTCTTATGGATGTGTTGTGTTAAAATAGAAAAAAAATATTTATAGGAGGAAGGTGAAAATTGTCATAACAGCGGCTTAACGAGAATGCTATAAGCATTTCACTCTAGTTGAGACTTGTCAGTGACGTGACGGATTTTTATTCAGCCACGATATCGGTGAATGTTTTATTCACTGTTTCCATTATAAGAAGTGACAATTCTAAGCATGTGGCTGGCTATCAGTGCACACATTGATAAGATTCAAATGGCTCGAAATGCATCTCTTTCAATTTCTTTAAAATATAGCCATTTTTGTTTCTGTGCATGTGCTGTAAAACAGGAAAGAAATCACAATGGAAAACACATCTGCTTTTATACTTAGTAGAAATAAGACATCCGAAATATTTTAGAAAGTTTAAGGTGATTTCTTTTGTACCGTAAACCATTTGCCATTTCTGTGGTGTTTCCCTTCCCTTGGTGATCAGCGATGTATCACCACATCTGATAGTCTTGTCGATGAGTGATTCAGTGGTATACATACATACGCACACACATGCACTCACACACAAACGCGCACACACATACACGCACGTACACACACACACACACATACATACATACATATCCAAGGATCGGAGTGTGAGAAGAAAGTTAGCTTCGTCAAATCCGTAGTAAATATAAACAACAACTTCCAGAGACAATAGCAGTTTATTGAGACAGAAAGGTTGTGGATTTTTTCTTATCGAAGTACGATAAATTGAAAAAAACAGTTCTTTATATTTCACGGTAGGCAACCAGGGTTGCCGAGTATGCGAATAAGAATACAAGAATTAAGGAATGGAGTAGACAGTATCAGGGCTACATATTTCATTGCGACCGGAACCGTGGAAGCGGTTAATATCCAAGCGAGGTATACCGCAAGCTACTCTCCAGGCTATGGATATCTTGATTAAATGAAAGTTTACATTGTTGCAAGGAGTAACATGTTAACACATGGAAGATTCAATCAGAATGTGATTGAATTTTTTCTGATTAAATCTTCCATGTGGTAACATATACCTCCTTGTGACAATGTAAACTTTCATTCAATCAAGATATCCTTGGCTTGGAGAGTAACCTGCGATATACACCTCGCTTGGACATTTACCACTTCGAGGTTCCGCTCGCTATGAAACATATGTAGTCCAGATCTTATCTACTCCATTCCTTAACTCGTGCGTATGCGTGTGTGTTGATGGATGTACATATGTATATATATATATATATATATATATATATATATATATATACATACATCGAGTGAGAGAGGGAAGTGCGTATATGTGTGTATGGATACTTAGATGGACAGATGGATGTACATCATTTCACAAGTTATATTATAGTGTCGTGACATAATTATGACTATGAGAAATTGGAAGAAAATACTTTCGTCTTCTAACATTATATTTGTGAAAAGAGACAGGTTAAGAAAGAAGCCTAAAGAATAATCGATTATTCCAAGTAACAATTCTGAAGGAAAGATATGACCTTAAGTGAAGTTAATATACAATAATACGTTGATACTTCACAGTCATACTGAAGCAACTTACTTCATTTATAGTCAAGCGTTATATTATCATGTCATTACTCTTGGTTGTCCCGTCTGTTAGCTTAAAAGATAATTATACTCGAGTATATATCATTAACTAGAAAACCGTCATGATATGTTGGGGCAATACGATGTTTGTATAACAGCCAAGGATGAATCAACCAATGAGTCATTGCGTGGCTAGAAATGACAGTGAAAATTTTTCCTTAAATCAGTGTTTCTCAAACTATCTCATGTGGCGTACCGGCAGTTTTTTTTTTCTCTTTCTTTTCCAGTGTGCCAGGGACCGGTAATATTTCTTAGTAATATTAATTGATACCGGAAACAATATATATAATGGATATAATAAAAGTTGACAATTTTTTTTGTCAAGAAGAAGAAGAAGAAGAAGAAGAAGAAAGCGAATAGAAGGAAGAATTATTTGACTAGATTAAGATTGTAGAGTTAGTTATACACGGCAAGTTGGCGCGATCGAGTAAGAAACAAATTGCGCCAATACTAACCAATCAGAGTAGTGGACACAACGAGATCCAAATAGCGACCAAATGCTAGCTGTTCCTTGCTACGTTCGAATGCACGTATACATAATAAATGGGAGAGAGGAATTTCACCTGAGTCTACGCTACAAAGATATTGATCCCAGTACTTGAATAGCACTTCAGTTGATTGACCCCGGTAGCTTGACATGTAAAGTTGACTTCTGCGTGATTTGAATTTAGAACGTAAAGGGCTTATAGGAAAGTGGGTTATACATCATTAGATGTACACCTGACTTTCCTATATTAAATTAAGAATTATGAACGGAACGCTGAACTCCAGACTATCAACACAAACAATATTTATTCAAGGTGGAAACTATACATCTTTAATCTTGTTTGTTGAGACGTCTTCGGTGTGTCAGAACATGGTTGTTGGGACGTTGGTATATTGATGTGAGCTGTCTAGCGTGAGTGCGAAAGATGGAGAGACAGCTAGACACGTCCTTGCTCAATCGCTGGCCAGCAAGAAAGAGATCGATCAAAGCGGGAAAGCTTGGTTGTTGAATTCCACGCATGCG
>NC_068981.1:17588207-17589771 GCF_001194135.2 Octopus bimaculoides
CAATTGGAAGTATCGCAGGCTGTAATTCTTGTCTGTTTATTATCGTGGTGAAGCTAAGTCACCTAACAGAATCGAAGAGAGAGATTTGCCGCAGTGGTTTAGTTTGGTGTACATAGTAAGTCGTGTTGACTATGGTTGGAGATGTCGGTGGCGTTGGTGGTCATCGTTGCTTGGTAGTTCAGTCTCCATGGCCGCATTTGTTCTTTAGTCGGGGTCACCAGTTATAGGTTGGTAATCCAGAATCCATGGCCGCGTTTGTTTCTTAGTCGGGGTCACCACTTTATAGGAAAGTTGGTATATAATGTGAGCTGTCTAGCGTGAGTTCGAAAGATGGAGAGACAGCTAGACACGTCCTTGCTCAATCGCTGGCCAGCAAGAAAGAGATCGGTCAAAGCGGGAAAGCTTGGTTGTTGAATTCCACGCATGCGTGAGACTACGCATGCGCACGGCGTTACTACAGGCTGTATCTAAACACGGTAAAGTATTTTGCCCGACGCTCTTACGATTCTACCAACACATCGCCCTCAATGTAGAAGTGAATCAACAGAATAAAAAAAAAAAAACAATAATATCACATAGCTCGGCGAGTAATAAGCAAAACATGTTCTTCAAGACAATGAATCATTTAGTTATGAGGAACAGAGCAAATTTGACGTTCCAAGTAGAACAACTTCGTCAGAGAGAGAGAAGGAGGGAGATTAAATATTTACTGTTTCCAGCAAATAATTCTCAAACGTTATTAGATGTCTTTTCTTCCTCAGGACAAAATTACTTATTCGACATTTTTTTTATTGAAGAGCCATTAAACTGGTCCGTAGTATAAGCTTTGCAGACCAATTAAGTATGAAAAGATAATCCATCTTCTGTGGAATTTGAACTGGGAATGTAAAAGGAAGTAGTTAAATACTGCTGGTCTACCGATTCTGCCAATATCGACCCACGCACTCACACACACATACACTCACTCACTCATACGGACACGTGATATCTTAATGCTAACTATGCAAAGGTGATGTAATGGCAGTGATGTTTGCGAACCAGACTAAATGACTAAACGTCTGTATTATTTAATACGCAATATCTAATTGCGTCTAAGGCGGCGAGCTGGAAGAATCGTTAAGACGCCAGACGAAATGCTTAACGGCATTTCGTCCGTCTTTACAGTCTGACTTCAAATTCCACCGGAATCGACTTTGCTTTTCATTCTTTCGGGGTCAGTAAAAGAAGTACCAGTTGAACAGCGGGGTCGATGTAATCGACTTACCTCCTTCCCCCGAACTTACTGGCTTTGTACCGAAATCAATATTTAATTATTTTCTAAGGCGGTGAGCTGGCAGAATCGTTAGCACGCCGGGCGAAATGCTTAGGAGTATTTCGTCTGTCTTTAAGTTCTGAGTTCAAATTCCGCCGAGGTTGACTTTGCCTTTCATCCTTTCGGGGTCGATAAATTAAGTACCAGTTACGCACTGAGGTCGATGTAATCGACTTAATCCCTTTGTCTGTCCTTGTCTGTTCCCTCTATGTTTAGCCCCTTGTGGGCAATAAAGAAATAAGAAACGTTAGC
>NC_068981.1:17589893-17593588 GCF_001194135.2 Octopus bimaculoides
ACTTTCTAAGGCGGCGGGCTGGCTGAATTCCGTTACCATGCCGGACGAAACGCCTAACGGTATTTTGTCCGACGTTCCGGGTTCAAATTCGACTTTGCCTTTCACCCTTTCGGGGTCAGTAAAATAAGTGCCAGTTAAGCACTGGGATCGATTTAAGCAACTAAGCCCCTACCCACAAAACGGCTGGCTTTGTACCAAAATTTGAAATCAATATTTAATTACGTCTTACGTTCAAATAGAACCGGGGTTGACTGCCTTTAATTCCTACTGGGGGCGGGGGTCAATAAACGATAAGTAATGCACTGAGGTCGTTTCAATCACTTTTGTCCTCCCACTCTTCCTCCTGTTCTTCCTATAAATCGTATGTCATTGTACCAAAGTCAGAAACCTTTATTAAATGTATAACAGTTAATATAATGTATCAGCGGTTTTACGGTGGTGTAATATACAGAGAAATGTGAAATGGTAAGAAAATAGTCAGGTGGAATTGGAAGCTAAAGAGTACTGTTTCATTCAAAGAATGGGTGGAATGCACTCGAGGCTCGACTCTTAAAGAAAAAAAAATATTTCTCTTGTTAATTCTTTATTTTTGTAACCCACCAGCCACGAAATCTCTTACCTCTGTATTGCTTCTCTGACAATTTTGATTAGAGGTGCAGATTTTTTTGTCTATCTATCTAGAAACTTCTGTTTTTTTTATGTTACTACTGCAACAAAAAATGCAGTAGTTTTTGTTGTTGTCGTCGTCATCGTCGTCGTCATCTTCGTCATTTTCACTGCTGGCATAGTCTAGATAATAGTGATGAAGTGAAGATGAGAAGCGACGGGATGAAAGAGATAAAAATGAATTATATAAGCAAAAGTTGTAAAATATTATGGCTCAACTATTTCATATTTTCATTTTTTTTTTATTATTATTATTATTATTTGCACTCCGTTGCTAGAATTTAGCTGTGTCGGTCTGCATTCGAAGACATTTTCTCTTCATATATGTTCTTTGGGAAAAGCATGAATACCACTCGCTCTCTTTGATCCCCTCCCCACTGAGAATTGATGATCTGGTGACCTTAATGCTTAGATAATACGTAAAATCATTTCAATATGTGACTGCGATATTCTAAATTCGCTCCAATCGTTTTAACACACACACACACACACACACACATTCACTGAATACACTAAAAATAGACTTTTAAGTTGCTACAGCACAAATATGTGTAACAACAATAGAGGTGAGGGAAAATACCTCGGCGGAGCTTTATACATATTAAAGAGGTGTGCTGGCTTCTCTTACTCTCTCTCTAAACAGAAATGTGAGACTTAATTTATTCGTTATGATCAAGAGTGACCAACCGGTCCAGTGGTTCTTGATATTTTTATGCAACCCCTACACAAAGGCATGCGCACGCACACACGCCCACACACACAAACGCGCGCGCACTTTATGAAACATGTCACTGTAATGTTTTCTTGTACATTGTCCTTGTGGCAAATTCCAAAAATAAATGGCAGTAATTGTTATTGTTATGAGAAGGACGGCGTAAGACGGCGAGCTGGCAGAATCGTTGGCGCATCGGACAAAAATGATTTGCAGTATTTCTTCCGATTCCTTCAATAAATGGTTGGCGTCGATGTAATCGACTTGTTTCCTACCTTCAAAACTGCTGGCCTTGTAGCAAAATTGGAATGAGTTATTCGAAAGACGGTAAGGCGGCAAGTTCTGAGTTCAAATTACGCCGAGGTCGACTTTGCTTTTCATCCTTTAGGGATCGATAAATGAAGCACAAGTCAAGTACAGGGGCCGATGGTATCGACAGACCCCTTTCCTTGACATTGCTGGTCTCGTGCAAAATGTTAGAAAGAATTATTAAAAGGATGCTAGAATGCTGTCGGACAAAACGCCTGTGGTATTTCGTGTGTCTGAACAGCCGTCACTAGAATTGCTTTGCTCATCTGCATGTCAAGGGGAAGGAGCTAGAAAGGGTGCCCTAAATATAGCCTGATTCATCACATCCTGCCTTGCATACTCCGCTGCAGGCGGGGATCCCAACAATGCGGTCGAAACAGCAAAACGAAAACACCGGTGACATCGGTCACCATTGGCACATGGAGTGTGCGGACACTCGTGGACAGCTTCAAAACAAGAAATGAAGGAATCCTGGCTCAGCAACAAGGTGGATGAAATACAGATGTATGATGACAGCAACAACTTCAAGCACTTCTAAGATGCCCTGAAAGTCATCTACGGGTTTCAGTCGTCTGGAACATCACCACTGCTCAGTGACAAAAATGCAACCCTTAAAAGATAGGCAGAACACTTCAACAAAGTCCTGAACAGGCTTTTCTCTATCAACGCTGAGGTTATTGCTCGCATGCTCCAGTTGACATCAACATTTCTCTGGCAGAACACCCAACAGAAGCAGATGTTCAGAAAGCGGTTAAACTTCTCTCAAATGGCAAGGCGCCAGGCTCTGACGCCATCTCAGCTGAAATATACAAGGTAGTAGGGGACAGTCTTGGCACAAAAGCTCACCAACCTCTTTCAGACCATAAGGCAACAGGAAATTGTTCTTCAGGAGTTCAAGGATGCTTCTATTGTCCGTCTCTACAAGAGAAATGGGAACAGACAGTCCTGTGACAACCACTGAGGAATTTCTCTCCTTACATTGCTGGTATGATGCTCGCAAGAGTCCTCCTTAACCGCCTCCCTCAGCACATAGAAAATATGCATCTACCAGAGAGTCAGTGACTTCAGAGAGGACCCTGGGACAGTCAACATGAACTTTGCAGCACGCTAACTCCAGAAGTTTCGGGAATAAAACAGGTACCTGTACACGACGTTTGAAAACTTAACCAAGGCCTTTGACACCGTCAGTCGTGAGGGGTTTTTGATGATCTTAGAAAAGTTCGGCTGCCCAGACAAATTCATTAGCCCAGTGCGTCACCTTCACGACGGCATGCTCGCTCAGGTGCTGGACAATGGAAATTCTTCCGTTGCATTTCCAGTCACCAACAGAGTCAAGCAAGGCTGAGTACTTACACCTATGCTGCTCAACATGATGTTATCAGCCATGCTGGCGGACGCTTTCCGAAGCATCGACGAAACCAGCGTCAAGATCAGACTCGGGACTGATGGCAAACTCTTCAACCTGCTGAGACTACAGGCTAAGACCATGGTAAAAGCGCTCCAAAGACACATTTAAAGCCCTTCTGAAGTGCTTTTAGATCAACCGCAACACCTGGGGAATGCAGGCACCGGACCACCTTGCCCGGTGTAGCTGCACCAACAGAGGTACCACCTCCTCCGAACAGAACAAGATCGCGGGAGCACAAAGAGAACGTGAGCTGCACAAGTCCAGAGCCAACTCTTTGCCTTTGTAGTAACGCCGTGCGCATGCGTAGTCTCACGCATGCGTGGAATTCAACATACCAAGTTTTCCCGCTTCATTCTGTCTCTTTCTTGCTGGCCAGCGATTGAGCAAGGACGTGTTTAGCTGTCTCTCTCCATCTTTCGAACTTACGCTCGACAGCTCGCTTACATCTACATACCAACGTCCCAACAACCATGCTCACACACACAGAAGCTGTAACAACAAACAAGAGCTAAAGATGTATATATTTACCACCTGAATAAATGTTGTTTAAGTTGATAGTCTGGAGTTCAGCGTTCCGTTAATTTCTAATTTTATATAGGA
>NC_068981.1:17594243-17594572 GCF_001194135.2 Octopus bimaculoides
ATATATTATTTTGTGTTCGACCGTGTGACACGTTTAAATAAAAGGAGTACTCTGTTTTTCCATTCGTCACCATTTCTCCTTTTTGAGTTCGCACGGTCGTTCTTTCATCTTGGGTTAAGAAAATTTTCTTCGAGGTTTTCGGTAATGGTCGTACAGAAATTTGTCTGTCGACCGTCTGTAAAAGCGCACCTCTTCAAACACCATCACCGAGCGACCTTTTCGCCACCAGCTTCGTTCAACCAAGATTACCACCGTGACGACAACAACTACTACTACCAACTACAAGCATTCCCCCGACGTCGCCAAGTTTCAACAGGACATCATTATCA
>NC_068981.1:17595089-17597338 GCF_001194135.2 Octopus bimaculoides
CATATTATCGTGCGTTTCCGCACTGGCAAGGGGGCCCTGTAGTAACGCCGTGCGCATGCGTAGTCTCACGCATGCGTGGAATTCAACATACCAAGTTTTCCCGCTTCATTCTGTCTCTTTCTTGCTGGCCAGCGATTGAGCAAGGACGTGTTTAGCTGTCTCTCTCCGTCTTTCGAACTTACGCTCGACAGCTCGCTTACATCTACATACCAACGTCCCAACAACCATGCTCACACACACAGAAGCTGTAACAACAAACAAGAGCTAAAGATGTATATATTTACCACCTGAATAAATGTTGTTTAAGTTGATAGTCTGGAGTTCAGCGTTCCGTTAATTTCTAATTTTATATGGGAAAGTCAGGTATACATCTAATGATGTATTACCCACTTTCCTATACCTTCATTCCCAGCAGGTCACCAGTGCCTGACCTGTAGCAGAAGCTTCCGAGCACGCTTCAGCCTGGTCAGCTACAGCCAGACGCAGCATGATCCATCTTCTTCTCCCTGGTCATCGTTGACAACGGACGAATATTATAACGACCCCCCGAGCAAAGTAAAACACTATGAACTCTATAGGCATAACTACAGCATACATAAATTAGCATTGAGTCCCCTGGGTCCTTGAGGTTGTCGGACAACTGACCAGTGGGTCTATGCCTTAAGACAGTGCTGAGTAGAGCGCCGAACTAAATACCATACAATATTCCGTTTCTTTGTAGTTGTTGTTGTTTTTGTGTTTTGTTTTATTTTTTTGAGGCGGGAGGGTGGTTCTGAATTCAAACCGCGCCGGGACACATTTTACCTCTTCATATTTCAGTACCAGTTCTGAGTTCAAACTCCGCCGTGGTCGACTTTGCCTTTCATCCTTTCGGGGTCGATAAATTAAATATCAGGTGCGTACTGGGGTCGATCTAATCGACTGGCCCCCTCCCCAAAAATTTCGGGTCTTGTGCCTAGAGTAGAAAAGAATATTTCTGTACCAGTCTCAAATTCTGCCAAGGTCGACTTTGCCTTTCATCCTTTCGAGGCCAACAAATTAAGTACCGTTTGGACACTGAGGTCTTTGTAATCGACTTTACCCTCTCCCTAGAAAATGCTAGCCTTGAACTAAAATTTGAAACCGATATTTTGATACCAGTCACGTACTGAGGTTAAAATATAATCGATTATCCTCTCTCATAAAATGTTCCCTTTTCGTGGCAAGTTTAGAAGTTGTTATTGTTATTGGTAGCCACGGCCGCTTCCGTCGTTCAATGCCGACGGCGATGTCGTTGTTTAGCCCAGGGTCAGCCTCGACCAGGAAAAAGACTTGATATCAAAGATGTCCCAGCAGTGAACATTTCATCTTGCTTATCCTAGACTTTGTCCTTCCTGTCTTAAAGACGGTGTGATTTGAAGGGAATTTTGCTGCTATTTCTAGCATGTGAAGTAATCACGTTTAGACTCTTACGGTGACCCATTATTATCGTCGTTGTTTATGCTAAGAGATGCGAATTGGCGATTTGGCAGACTCTTTAAACGATCGGTGTAGAATACTTTTCGGCATTTGGTTCTGTGTTCAAATCCCGCCAAGACTAGCTTTTTCTTTTAGGTAGTACCAGTCAAATACTGGGGTCTTATTTTGTTTTAGTGAGGGGGACTTCTTTGTTGTGGCTGTTGTTGTTTTCTATTTCACTCATCCAGTTTTAGCAACGCTGTGCTGTGAGGGATTCATGGAAGACCACTGACAGTATCTGCGATATCAAGAAGAGATCTTACTGGCATAATCAAAAAGTTCAGAAGTGCTAACCACATTCCGGACGAAATGACGCTAAGCATTTCGTCCGGCGTGCTAACGATTCTGCCAGCTCGCCACTTTAAGCCTCAAAATAGTATTAGTCAATGTTTTTTTTCTCACTGCATAATAAATTCTAATTAATATATTCAAGGTTCACTGTATTCAGTATGTCAACAACGAGCGTGCCAAATTTTTAATTCTATGAATAAATAAATAAATAGATAGCGTATAAGGGTGTACATACGTAATCGACTAAGCCATCGTTCAAGCTGTTTGACCTTGTTAGAATCCATTGATAAAAGGAACAGTGGGACGGGAGAAGTGGAACACTGACGAACTGATTAACAGTAAATAAATACTTGCTTTGCGTCCTGAGAGCTTTATAATTCATTTTTCTGAGGTTGATAAAATAAGTAGTTGCTTAGAAGAATCCAGGTAAAAAAAAGCCACAGGTAAAAAAAAAAAAAAAC
>NC_068981.1:17597397-17608799 GCF_001194135.2 Octopus bimaculoides
CAGGTAAAAAAAAAAGCCACAGGTAAAAAAAAGTCGCAGGAAAAAAGTCACAAGGGTTTTGTCCGGAGTGGGGGTTGTCCGAGCTGGTTTTGTCCTTGCGGGGTTTTGTCTGGATCTCATAAATTAATTATGACTTTTTCCTGTGACTTTTTTCCAGTGACTTTATTACTAAATAAAAAAAATAAATGCACCCTTTTAAAGCTTAGCTAGGCTCATGGGCCCGGTTTCCCGGTTTCAATGGCGTATGTGTTCCCCAGCTGGACGGGACGCCAGTCCATCGCAGCGTTACTCATTTTTGCCAGCTAAGTGGACTGGAGCAACGTGAAATGAAGTGTTTTGGTCAAGAACACAACGTATCGCCCGGTCCAAGAATCGAAACCACAATCTTACTGGCCACCATAAATTGTGACTTTTTTTTACTAACCAAAACTTTGACTTTATTTCTGTGACTTTTTTTCCTGTGACTTTATTACCGGACACCGTTTAAGGCGGCGAGCTGGCAGAAACGTTAGCACGCCGGGCGAAATGCTTAGCGGTATTTCGTCTGCCGTTACGTTCTGAGTTCAGATTCCGCCGAGGTCGACTTTGCCTTTCATCCTTTCGGAGTCGATAAATTAAGTACCAGTTACGCACTGGGGTCGATATAATCAACTTAATCCCTTTGTCTGTCCTTGTTTGTCCCCTCTATGTTTAGCCCCTTGTGGGCAATACAGAAATAGGTATTTCGTCTGCTGTGACGTTCTGGGTTCAATTTCCGCCGAGGTCGACTTTGCCTTTCATCTTTTCGGAGTCGATAAAATATATACCAATTGAGTACTGGGGTCGATATAATCGACTATCCCCCACCCCAAAATTTCAGGTCTTGTGCCTATAGCAGAAAAGTTTGTTACCGGTCACCGTTTATAAGATAAGCCCTGTTTGCAGTAACGTAGCTAAAGTGTGTTCCAACCGGAGTAACCAATGAGTCTGTTGCTTCTTCCCTCCCCCAGGCCCCGAATCCTATACAGCAGTGGTTTTCAACCATTTTTTATCTATGGGCCCCATTGATTAGTACCTATTCTGGTGGACCCCCATTGCCATTCGACCTTTAAAAACTAGTTTTATAGATATTTCTTTCAGAACTCGTGTTTTGTTTTTCACACATTAACTTGTGTTGAACAACGTAAAACGTTAGAGAATGAAACTAAGCTGTTTCTGGCAAAGAAGCATTGTTTCCATGGACACTTAAAATACTAATGCGAATCCCCAATTTACTATTTTGCTTGCGTGGATCCCCTAAAAATCTTATATGGACTCCCTGGGGTCATATGGTCCCCGGTTGAGGACCACTGCTATACAGGCTTATACAGCAGACCAAAACAGTGCTGCTCTCATAAAAGTCTCACTCGGGGCGGACAGCTCTCCCTGGCCCCTCTAGCTACGCTACTGCCTGCTCGCGTAGATTTATGATAAAAAGGCGTTCCAATTACAACCATTCAGGCTTTCTCTCGGCACTGTCTGTCTAAGACTACAATATTCAAGGTGTCCAACAATCTTTCGAAAACAGTAAGATGTAATGTCAGAAAGATTTGATGGATCTTTCTAAAGGTTTGAACGAGCACACAGAGGTTCTCTCGTTGGCTTGTATAAGTCCCAGTTCTTAGAATTGTTTTGTCCCAGGTCAGTGTGACTATCCCGTCTTCTTGTTTTTCAGATATAATTTGTTTGGAGTCACGTTATCCAATATGCTCATCTTCAAAACCGTAAAGAGTGATTTGAAGATTTAGCTGTTATGTCTAGCTGGTTGACTAATCACGTTGGTGTTAGCTTGTATAAGTACCACTGATGTTCTGTCACAGAATCGGTCGACTATACCCTTTTCCTACCGTAAATTGGCGTTTAGTCAAAATGATAAATCATTACTTTGAGAAGTTTCACGCACATTTATTTACTTACTGGTTAAAAACGTACCTATTTTAAAATATAGTGGAAGCTAGCTACGTGACGTCAGTGGGAACTATGTTATAGCTGTCATAAATAGCATCTTACTGTAGTCTAGCTGCTTGCCAAAACAGAACCAAATAGGATTCTGCGAGGGCTTCTCATTAGTAGTGACTTGTTCAGATATATGTATATTTATATTTATACCCACCCACAAGAATTTCGAATCGCATTTCGCCTGCTTCAGCTCTTCCTCACAAATGTTTGCAACTAATTAATTCATACATCACCGACTTCTTCTATTCACCCCTCCCCGGCCGAGTTAGCTTCGGTCTGGTTAGATTTTAGGGTTTGTGACCATCTCTTGTGACTTTTAATGTAATAGTCTCTGCTAGATTTCACAAAATGATTACTGCCCGGATGAATGGATTCCCTTTTTACGTCGAATAATCGTCAACTTCTAGAAATATCTACGAACAGTATTCTTTCGAACTTAACACAGAGCGAGAGAGATAAACGAACGAGATCTCTCTCTGAGAATAACCTCAACAATAATAAAAGAACGAAGGAGGATCGCTAAACATGTCATTGACGATCAAGGCATACATCCTTTCAGGTCGATCTAAGACTGATTCCGTTGAGATACGAAGATTCAATGTATCGGACAATACTGTCAGGAACTACCACCAACTTCAGGATAAAGTATATGAAGTGTTCCCTAGTTTGAACCGAACTGGAATCAATTTACACTGGAAGGGTAAGTTATTTTCACATCCGAGCCTTGTTACTGTCCTACTCTCTTTCTCTCTCTCTCTCTCTCTCTCCCTCTCTTCCTAAACTTTGTTTCTACCCAAACAAAGTTTTAAACAAAAATTTAATTATTGGTTTTAGTCGTCCATAAAGAATAATGGCCGTGTGTGAAGCGGCGGTGAGTTTGTCTGGAAGATATATTACATGTCTTTATTCAATCTCAGACAAGAATGAATGAAGAGAGACAGAACGACAGGAAAAAGAAAGAAGATAAGCGGCGATTTAACTATTTGATTTGTGTTTCACATCCCAAGAGATGGAGTTTTTGGAACGAACGAACACATGAAGGTAACCACGAGAGAAGCGAACTAATTGTAAAGTTGGTGTTTTGTTTATGTATCTGCATATGTGTTTATACGTTAGTATGATTGTGTATGCGTGAGAGAGAGAGAGTTGTATGTGTGTGTACGTGTGAGAGCTTTTGTTTTGTTTTTCTGTGGATTTGAGTTAGTATGATTGTCGGAGAAAGGGTGCGTTATTTTGACATACTGGTATGTGTGTGTTGTGTTGCGCAGTTTCCTCCTGTGTTGGAGTGTATGTAAATATCCTAGTACACATGTATGAGTGTGTATGTGTGTGTGTAGATGTGATCGTGTCTGTATCTGTTACCTGTATGATGTTATGTCTCTATGTGAACATGATTGTTTGTTATAGTTGATGTTTCTGATTAAATGTTAGAGCTGTAACATCAAATAACGTACAGTGAAGTGGGGGTGGGGTAAAAAAAGCAGAAACAAATGGAATCAAACAGAATAGACATCTGTTTGGTTTATGTCATTACTGTTATCGTAGGAAACCTGTAATGGTTCCAGTAGAATTTCTAGCAAATCTGGGAAAGAGTTGGAAAATGTCTGTGTATTGTGTGTGTGTGTGAGAGAGAGAGTGAAAGAGAAACTGATTGTAAGAGTTTAAACGAATTTTACACATGTGTGTGAGTACAGATATATATAGTGTATGTATATATGTATTTATACACACATATATATGTATATATATGTGTGTGTGTGTGTTTGTGTATGTATGTATATATATATGTGTATATATATATATATATATATATAGAGAGAGAGAGAGAGAGAGACGTATACAGATATATGTACATAAAGATGTATGTATATATATATATTTATATGTATATACATTTATTTATATTTATATATGCATGCGTATGCATATATATGTATGTGTAATGTATATGTGTGTGTATATAAATAAATGTATGTGTATGTGTGCATGTATGCATATGCACATACATGTATGTGTGTGTGCGTGTAATATAGAACTGTTCGATTTACGGACGTAATATAAAAAAAGATTCGCACTTTCAATTTAGCTTGGTGTAAAAGCTTTCAGCCTGGCAAAAACCTTCACTATTGTTTGTCGAAACTATTCTGTATAAGTATCGTCAGAGCGTCGAACAAAATGCTTTGTGATATTTGTTCCTGCTCTTTACGTCCTGAGCTCAAATCCCGCTGCGGTCAACCTTACCTTTCACCCTCAGAGAGTCGACAAAATAAAGGGCAATCAATCTTTCGGTAAAAGTCGATGAGGTTATGAGTAAACGTACGACATTGTTTTTCATATGTTCGACAAAGCTACTAACGTCATGTACTAAAACCGAAACATTACCAAATAAAGTACTAGTCTAGGGGGGTCGGTTGTATCGGCTTAAATCTCCCTTTCGAAACTGTGAGCCCTTGTTCCTTAATCAGAAACCATTATTATGGATAATAAAAAAAATTGTCATATATGCGCGTATATGCGTGATGGCGGGGGAGGATTTATGTACAGTTGTATATAAGCGTAATTAAACATTAAACTGGAGGATTACTCAAAAACTTTCTTAATAGGGGACATATCTATTAAACTATTACAAGGAAAAGTTTGACAGTGATTTCGAAGTATTGGTTCGCTTGCATTCTTGTGTGTGTGCGCGCGTGCGTGTGTGTGAAGAGGGAGAGAGGTGAAAGAGAGTTGACTCTAAGGTTAGATCAACTCCTCATTACAATCTTTAGGGCCTTAATCGAAAAACTTGAGGTTGAGAACGTTGAAGTTATCTCCCTTACTTCTTTTTTTTATATAGATTTTGAACACGTACGAAGGGAGTGCTTGTCTTCGAAAATATAATCTGTTTTCCAAATCATTATATTACACATGTAAGACCCAATAATATACAGGGTGTCCACAAAGTCTGGATACATGGGGATTAACACATACTTTAAGAAATTATTATTTCTTATATTTAATTGTTTGTTGTGATTTCATTTACTCCGTGTACCCAGATTTTGTGGACACCCTGTATATATGAGGTAAAACTTAATCTTAAGAGACTGGTGATGGTCCTTGTCGGAAAAACTTGTAAAATATAGGCCCCTGCTATGAAAGACACGTTCAGCGGGATAGAAAAAACCATGGATGTGGTGAGCGGTGCGGTGAGAGGAAAATCATAAAACAATGTCATAGTAAACAGTTAGAGGAAAAAGATAATCTTTTCATGGCGTGGTATAAATCTCGGTTGAAGCGTTTTAAATTAAACATGGCTTCCCATGAGATATTTTTGCTTCTCGTCTCTGTGAATATGTAAAGGCGCATGGCTTAGTGGTTAGGATGTCGCATTCATGATCGTAATATTGTGGTTTCGATTTCTGGACCGGACGATGAATTGTGTACTTGGGCAAAACACTTCATTTCACTCAGTTGGCAAAAATGGATAATCTTACGACAGACCGGCATCCTGTTGAAGGGTGGGGAATATATACCCTACACAATCCGGGAAACCGACCTTATGGGCCTATGGCTCAGGAAGGCACTTTGATACTGTTTGTAATCGTTATACATATTCCACGTAAATACTGTTTCCTTTCTATACCTAAATTTGATCTCTCTAAGTCAACGGTTTGTGAAAAAATTCTTCCCCGATGATATTTAATATTATTGAAACGTGGCCGTAGTTTTCACCAGCTGACCTTAAGAAAGGACCCACTTCTTATTCCAGTGATTTTTTTTTTTTTTTTTTTTTTTTTTTACTTAAGGTTAACCTGAGAAGGAAACTACAAGCAAGGGAGATAACTCATTTGTTTCTTTTACTGACTTTTGTACACGCATACACACATACATGCACACGCACACACACACACAGAGGAAGTTTTGTCTTCAAATTGCAAAGATAATTTCCGTTAAATGATTTTCAACTCGATGCGTTTCCCTTGGGCAAGATATATGTGATATATTATACACGTATGCATGTACATGTATATATGTCGTTATTCAGTTTATTTTAAGATTTCTTGCCAATAGAGAAACCTAGATCCAAAGCTCTATTGGAATTTCAACATCAACAACAGGGTATTTTTGTATGTATGTATGTATGTATGTATCTAGGTATGTATGTATGTCATTATTCAGTTTATTTCAAGATTTTTGCTTGTATGTATGTATGTATATATATATGTACGTATGTACGTATGTAGGTATGTATGTATGTGTGTGTATGTAGGTATGTATGTATGCATGCATGTATGTATTGCCTGTGTGTTTGTGTATGTATGTAGTTAGGAGAGGGAGTATGACAGGAACAGGAGAAAGGGAAATGTGGGTGGGTAGGTGTATTCATAAAAGGGGATTTCGGAGCAGAAAAGTGATGAGGGTGGGTTGTATAGGGAGTGGCGGGTCATGGCTATCTTACATTGTAAGGATGAGTGCAAAAGGAAGCTGGGAGGTTGGGGAGCAACAGATTCGACAGGTAGAGAGGAATAAGCGAAGAAATCTGAGAGAGCCATTGAAGGAATGAGAGGTGTGGGGGGCGGGGGAAAAAGATGAGGTGTATTGAGGGGACAAAGGAGCTATAGGGAGAGAGAAAATGAGATAGAGGGTGGGGGGTGAATGCAGTGAGGTATAGTAGAATGCTTGGAGGTGTAGTAGAAGTGAGGGGGAGGGCAGGGTGTGGGTATAGAGAAAGCGACCCAGATGATGAAAAGTGGAGTGAGGGCTGAGAGAGAGGGATAGGGGAAGCAGTGGGTACAGCAGCGGGGGGGGGGTTAGGTTCAGTGGGAGGATGAAATGCTAGAGGGCACCCTAGAAGTGTAAGGGTAGGTAGTGAGATAAAGACAATAGGAGGCAGTGGGTGGCAGAAGGGCACCTCCAGGAGGGAGTGCGCCGCCGCCGTCGTCGTCGTCGTCGTCGTCGTTGTTAGTACAGCAGGACAGGTATAACAAATGAGATGGGGGTGAGGGAGGGGCTGTCACTACTGTAAATTGTTGCTCAGAGTTATACTAGAAGACACTTGCTTAACCCTTTCGTTACTGTATTTATTTTGAGATGCTGTTTTTCTCTCAAATAATTTCAAATATAACAAAGAATTTAGTAAAATAACTTAGTTATCATTAAACTAGTGTTAGAAACCTAAATTGTGACTAAGGTTTGGTGGAAGATTTTTATTCTAAACTTATGAAAATATGACATTTGTACAACAGAGCCAGGGGCAGTTTCAGCCAGGCTGGTCACAAAAGGGTTAAGATGCTGTGCAATGAAACTGAACTCAAGACCATACACGCATCACACGCACACATGTGCACACACACACTTTCACACATACACACATTACACACACAAACATGCACACACACATATGCATATGTCATCTTCATCCCCATTTGAAGTTTGTCTTCATATATAGTTCAGTCTGTTTTTAAGAGGCTAATTTGGAGAGTTGCATTTTCCTTGCGTTCGGTAAAAATGTGTTTATTATGGTAGTTTAGTGTGAGGCATTCTTGTATAGTAATGCCCTTATATAAATATATATATATATATATATATATATATACATATATAATGGAAGTACTGTTTGTGTGTATGGTAGGTTGGCAGGTAGGTAGGTAGTTTGATAGTTATCCACCCCCTTTAGTCAATTCAAATACAGAGAAAGCATATACACAAAATAACAGCTGTTGCTTTAGTAAACCCATAAGTTTTGTCTGTTCACCCATGCTGTGCTGGGTAAATACCAACCAAAGGTAAATGCAGAAGAACAATAACTTTTTAACTCCACCCAAGTCCATCTGCACTATTCCAAAGAGACATTGAAAACCCCTATGTGGTTGTCACTTGACCTGCTAGAAATAGAAGCTAAGTCTCCCTTAGATTGCTATCTTAATAAAAAAAGGACATATTGAATAATGTAGACCTAGAGACAGGATAGTTATGGCCAGAATGGCTTTGATCACATGTGTGTCTGATCAAGGTTGACCTGGGGCTAAATGATATCAACTACTGTTGCCAGATGGGGCTAACTCTATCTACTGGAAATATCAACCATGTCTCATTCAAATTACACCCTCATTTTAGTAAAGGGCAGCAGCATCAAAAATTTCTTTGTTATCTGACTGCCAGAGATTTCAAGGATAGAATTAGTTACACGCCAGACCCTAACCCCTCCAAAAGGACATGCCACTGGAAAGTGTTGTGGTTCATACTTCCCTTCTCTTAAATGTTAAAACCTGTGTAGGTAAGATTTTCCTTGGCTTAATAGACAAGTACTTCCCCTGTATAAATAGGTTCATTAAAATATTTAATAGGCACACCCTGAGAATTTCCTTTAGCTGTACACCCAATGTAAAAAAGCTTTTAGTAGATAGACCCATACCTGAGACAGCAGCAGGATGTTCATGTAGGGGTAA
This sequence comes from Octopus bimaculoides, assembly GCF_001194135.2. Lineage (NCBI taxonomy): Eukaryota > Metazoa > Mollusca > Cephalopoda > Octopoda > Octopodidae > Octopus > Octopus bimaculoides. The sequence goes on from NC_068981.1 coordinate 17,605,803, forward strand.
CTCAACGTGTCCACTGAATGGTCACTGTAATACAGAGATTGTTGTATATGAGGCAGAAGTGACAGCAATAGAACCAAATTGGCAACCGAACATACAAAAGAACATGAGAGCAACTGAAGGCCCCTTCAGAATCCACTATAACAGCCACAAGTCCTCTGTGAGATGTCATAACAACCACAAGTCCTCTGGAGAGATGTAATGCCACAACCCTGGCCAAGCACATATGGTCATTGAAAGAAAGCACTATTGCATACAGAATAAAGTAGACGATTCTAGAGTAATGTAAAGCATACTTCAATAGCAGCAGGAAGTGCAGATTATGCCTGACTGAGAAAAGAGTGATTTTAAAGGACTCCCAGCACCCAGGCATCTACTTGAACAGCAGAAGTGAAATTTTTAGTCCTTGCCCACATAAAAGGAAGTACAACCTATCATAGCTGCATGTCCCATCATGACTATAATTGCCAGTCCCCCAACTTCAGCCCTCCACCATTACCTGGGAGTCCAGCAAAAAGTTTGACTAATGCACCCACAAACAAACAGACATGCCCCGACATGGTGGACACCTACCCAATAGCTTTTATCCACCACTTCCATGCACACACAAAAGGCCCCACGAATTTAACCAATACATAAAAGAAAGAAAACACACTAACGAACACAGATGTGTCTCCCCACCCACCCCTGACAAAGGCTATTCATATAGTACCACTAAATGCATTCCATTTCCACAAGAATACCAACCTTAAAGATACGCACATTTGCCAAAATCTTTTTCCAGAAAAATCTCACCAACTTACAAGAAAACCACTCCCAGAGATGATGTTTTTAATTCCAAAGGACATAGTTCTTAACTTAACCACTATTCATTTCAACATCTTTTTCACAGCAACTACAAACTGGATGTGTCTATACACCTCCAAAAATAGAGAATAGCTGCTATATTTCATTTCATAATGACTACTTCTAAAGAGCGCAGGGTTACATAATTGGACTGTTACCTAACACTGCATTAGTGTGAAACCAATTGGAAAGATCAGCTGTAATGGATATATAATACTGTACACTTTGATTAATATACCCACCCTACTTACAGATATACGAGTGCATTTTTTCCTGACTTATGGACTCTTAGACAGTTTGCACATATATATATATATACTAGCAGCTAAGCCCGGTTTCACCCGGTCAGTTTGGATGATGTGGCTGTAAAACCTGCTCAGTGTAATCATTCGATTTCTTTGGGCACGCTTACGTTAAAAACAATTTTAGAATTACTTCTTTCTGTCAAAATACTAAAAATAACTGACCAATAAAAAAAACCCAACCAAGATTCAACCAAATCAAAAAATAAACCCAAATACTAAGCGAACAAAGATGAACCATCCCATTTCCATTGCACACACACACACGCACACACATACACAAACACACACATACACTCACACACATTCACATACTCTCCTTTTACATACACACACATATATTCACACAGAGTTGAAACGCTGTTTGATTTATTTTTCAGCGTACAATTTTCATCACTACCAAGTATGACATCACCCCTTCCTTCCTTATTCATCTATCACCATTTCCTTTCTCATTCATAAACACAAGAGTATTATTATAGCAGATTATCTCGGTAACCATGGGAGCTATGAAAAAAATACAAAGCCCAGCATCACCACTGGATCATTCTACACATCTGTGTAATTTTTTGCGCAATCCCACTGTTAGGGTGTGACACTTTTCACACTGCTGTCTTCATCCATATGCAACACATGACCATACCAGTGCAGTCGTCTCTCTTGCACACCACATCTGATGCTTCTTATGTTGAACTTTTCTCTCCGGGCACTTACACTCTGTCATATATGGACACTGACATTACACATCCAGCAAAGCATACTAGCTTCATTTCTTGCAAGCCTAAGCATGTCCTCTGCAGTCCCGGCCCATGTTTCACTGCCATGCAGCATGGCTGTTCACACATGCGTCATACAGTCTACTTTTTACTCTGAGTGAGAGGCCCTTTGTCACCAGCAGAGGTAGGAGCTTTCTGAACTTTGCCCAGGCTATTCTTATTCTAGCAGCAATGCTCTCAGAGTATCCACCCCCGCTACTGACTTGGTCACCTAAGTAACAGAAGCTATCAACTACTTCTGGTTTTTCCCTGTGGCATGTGACAGAAGCTCTTTTCTGCACATTTTTAGTGTTTATTGCCCCTGTGCATTTGCCACACACAAAAACTATCTTCCCAGTTAAACTTCCTTTGATATTGCTGCACCTCTTATGTGTCCATAGCGTACACCAGGTACATCTTATGGAGTTTCTACCTATGCCTTTTCTACAGATCGAGCAGGGCCATCTATCTGAGAGGGTTTGTGATTTGTCTGCCTTCCTACTAACTAAGACTTTGATGTCTTAGTTATTAGAGCAAGGTCATCAGCATAGAGGAGCTCCCAGGGGCATCCTGTCTTGAATTCCTCTATACATATATAATTATTGCTCTTATGTTAAACTGCTGTATGTCCAAATTTGGCCAAATGTGTTTTTTTAGATATTTATTTTTGCTTGCAATAGCTAGTTCTTTTGGTCAAACTATCATATCTCCTGCTTCTTCAGATGCTAAGATATCAAAAATTGTCAAAGTGTAGTAAAACGGTTTTGTTATCGAATGGTGAAAATATTTTTTGAGGATTCCAGTTGATCCAATCAATGGAACAGCTTGCTCATGAAATTAACGTGCAAGTAGCTGAGCATTCCACAGGCACACGTACCCTTGGGAACTTCAGCATAACACAGAGTATGACAAGGCTGAGCCTTTTTGACATACAGGTACTACTCATTTTTGCCAGCTGAGTGGACTGGAGCAACATGGAATAAAGTGTCTTGCTCAAGGACACAACATGCCACCTGGAATTGAACTCACAGTTTTGCGATAGTGAGCCAAATGCCCTAACCACTAAGCCACATGCCTTATATATATATATATATATA
>NC_068981.1:17608972-17610410 GCF_001194135.2 Octopus bimaculoides
AGCCTAGTACTTATTCTATCGATCTCTTTTGCTGAACCGCTAGATTACGGAGACGTAAACACACCAGCATCGGTTGTCAAGCAATGTTGGGGGGACAAACACTGACACACAAACATATACACACACACATGCATATATATATATATATATATATATATACACATACATATATACGACGGGCTTCTTTCAGTTTCCGTCTACCAAATCCACTCACAAGGCTTTGGTCGGCCCGAGGCTATAGTAGAAGACACTTGCCCAAGGTGCCATGCAGTGGAACTGAAAGTAGAACCATGTGGTTGGTAAGCAAGTTACTTACCACACAGCCATATATATAACTTATGATGAAAATAAACAAACAAAGTTTGCTTTAGAAGTGTTGAGATGTATTGAAAGATACAGAAATAATTTATTCGCAAATGCATGATAAGGCTAATAAAATTGCATGAACAGGATAAATTATCCATACGTTGCAGTAAAATACGTTACCGGCCAGATGGCTGGCTGGCTAGTAATGTATTTTTCTGCAATATATGGATAGTTTAACCTGTTCACGCTATTTTATTACCATTATCACACATTTGAGAATAAATTATTTCTGTATCTTTCGATATATATATGTGTGTGTGTGTGCGTGTGTTAAGGATAATTCCAGATAGGTTCAACGATTTATTTATATATATATTCTGCCATAGATCGATGCATATCAGTCTTTAAAATATAGCAATCTATCAGTCGTTAAAATATTAAAACATATTAAAAATTCATGAACACACAATTATATATAGAAATCTAATATACATATATAAATAGATGAATGTAAATAGGTTAGAACAGTGTTATAAAAGTATGCCCTTACAAAAAGGTGAAGAAAGTAAAATCTTCTAAAGAGCAAATAAAAGAACATCGTAGCATTGAGGTTGGAATATTTCAAAAAACATGTAAATAATCTGAGAGAATAAGTAATGTTGTTAGGGTAAAATGTTGATGGTAATCCTCTTACGGCCGTTTCAGGGGTACAGTAATCCATAGATTTTAAGAGTGTTTTCATTCCGAAAATTGGCTACTGCTTCCTTCATCAGAGAGTATCTTATTCAGGATTTCACTTATATATCATCATCATCATCATCATCGTTTAACGTCTGCCTTCCATGCTAGCATGGGTTGGACGATTTGACTGAGGACTGGTGAACCAGATGGCTACACCATGCTCCAATCTGATTTGGCAGAGTTTCTACTGCTGGATGCCCTTCCTAATGCCAACCACTCCGAGAGTGTAGTGGGTGCTTTTACGTGCCACTGGCACGAAGGCCAGTCAGGCGAGACAGGCTTCTTTCAGTTTCTGTTTACCAAATCCATTCACAAGGCTTTGGTCAGTCCAAGGCTATAATGACTATATAATGGGAGGCAAGGTTCTGGATATCAGTTGAATATCGCCTTT
>NC_068981.1:17615773-17621706 GCF_001194135.2 Octopus bimaculoides
ATTTGACTGAGGACTGGTGGACCAGATGGCTACACCAGGCTCCAATCTGATTTGGCAGAGTTTCTACAGCTGGATGCCCTTCCTAACGCCAACCACTCCGAGAGTGTAGTAGGTGCTTTTATGTGCCACCGACACGAAGGCCAATCAGGTGGTACTGGCAACGGCCACACTCAAAATGGTGTACTTGCACAGAAGCCAGTCCAGCGGCACTGGCAACGATCTCGCTTGAATGTCTTTACACGTGCCAATTCGAGAAAATTTTCCCCTACAATACAATCCACCAGATCTTTAGTACTAATTCAATAATCCTCTGTTCTAAGTACAGGTAAAAATGCCAGTATCAAAAATATTCTTTAGAATCATTAGGGACAACTTTCCCCAACAATACAAATCTACCAGATCTTTAATACTAACTCAGTAAAGCTTTCGTACTCTACTACACCAAACCGAGCTATGATAATAGCTGCATCTAATTGTAGTGATCTTGATAAGGACTGTAATATTAATTATAGGATACCATCAGTCTCAGGTTTGAGAGCTAAGACAATATAGAAAAGCAATAGAGCACACTTTGGTTTGAGTAAGACATATTATGACCAAACTGATTCAAGTAATGTGAATGAACTTTCTATCGCAGGAAACTTAAATAATTAGTGTAATAAGATCTCAATCACCATTTGTAATAGTGAAAGTACTACTATTGAAATGGGATAAATATTTCTTCAAGTATAGGCATAGATGCAACTGTCTGGTAAGAAGCTTGCTTCCCAACCACAAAGTTGGCACCCCGGGCAAGTGTCTTATATCTATATGTATGTATGTATGTATGTATGTAAGTATGTATATAGATATAGGTGTCTATCTATCTGTGTGAGTAAGTTTGTGTTTGTTCCCCACTCACTGCTTGACAACCAGTGCTGGTGTGTTTACATCCCTGTAACTTTATGGTTTGAAAAAGAAATGGATTGAAGAAGTACTAGGCTTTAAAAATACAAGTCCTGGGGTCAGTTTGTTCAGCTAAAAACACTCCAAGGTGGTGCTCCAGCATGGCCACAGTCGAATGACTAAAACAAGTAAGAGAATAAGAGAATATACAAAACCTATACATGTCAGAGGCTACATAATAACTTAGTGGATCATAATGAATACAATAGGAAAAATAATTGTAAATGTAACTGTAGGGTAGATGAAAATTGTCCATTAATTGGGAACTGTTGTGTAAGAACATTGTTTACAGATATACCATAAGAACACATGATGCATGCACAGAACTACATCAATTATTTTAAAGAATGCATTTATATACAACACCATTTATTTCCTAACCCTAAATTTAGACACTAAGACTCATTTGCAGGACATGTATTTCATTTACAGTCTAAGGGCATAGATTATATGATGTAATGGAGTATTATAAATTTAATGAAATATACCAAGGGGATAGAAAAGATTGTCATTTATGTATATGTGAAGCACTTGAGATTTCAAGAGCAAATCGAAATTTATTACATAAAATGAAATTGTAATTCAATACCAGCAGAAATTTACTTGGACTTTTAATTATTGCGTAATATAAAGAAATTTTTAATTACAATTACAATGGTAAAGGATAGAGTCTGTATGATCTGTATTACATTATAATTGTATCCATCTAAACAAAGACATATTCATGTGCAAATGTGTTTAAATCTACTTGCAAATTTTGATGTTATATTGTAAAATCAAAATAGGCTTTACAAGTTATTATTCCCTATTAATACTTTCACTCTGCATATTGTTCATTAATAATTCAATTGGTTTATTCTTATTCATACTAAATTATTTATTCATTCTAAGTCATCTTACTCTTTGATATTATCTTCTTCTAAGTACATTATATTACTAATGCAACCAAATACACACATACATGCTTGTATAAATGTGCATGAATTCATCTAAAATTCTACTTACAAACAATAATGGTATAAACACCATTACTAATCTTGAATAAGGTTTGCATCTAATAATTCCCTTACTGCTTTTGCACAATATTGCTACATTCACTCAGCCTATCATACTTACAATGATTTATTCAATTGTTCTGGCTTAGTCAATTATTCTAATTTATCCAACTGATGATACTATATTGACTGTTACTAAGTAGTATCATGGTTATTATTCTAAGTATTCACCAGAACTCTGATGTTCCCTGCTTCGCTATATTATAGTGTAACGTTTTATATTAATGTTCAGTCATGCTATTTTTATCATGTTTCTTTAAAATATCTATATCGTTTGCAGCATTACTAATTGTCCATGAGATTCATTTTATTTGTACTATTGTGTTATTAAGCATTCCAGTTATGGCTCCTAAATATGATATTTCGAAATATTTATAGTCATAAAATGAGCATCAACAGTATATGTATAAGTAATATATATAGGAGCAGGAGTGGCTGTGTGGTAAGTAGCTTGCTTACCAACCACATGGTTCCAGGTTCATTCCCACTGCGTGGCACCTTGGGCAAGTGTCTTCTACTATAGCCTCGGGCCGACCAAAGCCTTGTGAGTGGATTTGGTAGACGGAAACTGAAAGCAGCCCATCGTATATATGTATATATATATATATATATGTATATATATATATATATATATATGTGTGTGTTTGTGTGTGTGTGTTTGTCCCCCCACCATCACTTGACAACTGATGGCGGTGTGTTTACGTCCCCGTAACTTAGCAGTTCGGCAAAAGAGACCGATAGAATAAATACTAGGCTTACAAAGAATAAGTCTTGGGGTCGATTTGCTCGAGTAAAGGCGGTGCTCCAGCATGGCTGCAGTCAAATGATTGAAACAAGTAAAAGAGTAATGAGTGTATATATGTGTGCCTGTAGATATGTATTTTAAAGTGTGCGCTTATGTGGATAGGCATATGTGTGTGTGTCAATATGTGTGCATTTTTGGTTAGTGTAAGTTAGTGTATGTGTGTACAATTCTGTTTCATCATCTTCATCATCATCATCATCATTATCATTTAGCATTTGTTTTCCATGCTGGCATGGGTTGGACAGTTTAACAGGATCTGGTGCACTACAGGGCTGCATTGGACTTCAATGTCAGCTTTGGCATGGTCTCTTTGATTGGATGCCCTTCCTAACACCAACCACTTTACATTGTAAACTGGGTGCTTTTACTCTGCCACAAGCACTAGAGGAGTTGCCAAGAAACTTGCAAAACAGGAAAAGGACAAAGATTGCATGGTGATGGCAGTGGAGGTATTTGAGAGGGAGAAGAAACGATTTTTAAGCCAGGGACAAGCAGGTGTCTTGCTATGGAGAAGATACATGGCTACTCCACATTTATATAAGTGGAGGCACATGGCTAAGTGGATTGGATTCCTCTTATGCATAATTTTTCTCTCAGTACATTAACACTTTGTCATATATGCATATTGATATTAAGGATTAGTGACACACATGCACATGCACACACATTTATATATACGATGAGCTTCTTTCAGTTTCCATCAACCAAATCCACTCATAAGGCTTTAGTTGATCTAAGGCTTGCCTAAGGTGTGAATCTGCTATTCTGTAGTATCCTCGTTACCACATATTAATAAATGTTTTCATTCATTGGTTGTATTAGGCATGACAATCAATGTTCGACATATTTTTTTTAATTATGGGATTTATATGACATTGTTTCATCCATCATGTTTTTTCAAAGCTAATAACACCTGATCTTTGGAAAAATACTCCAGCCATCAGGGTTTGTATCCTCATCCACTTTTAAAGCACAAACTGTCCTAAGAAGTTGAGGTTTCACAGCTGCAGTCTTTTACTTGAAGGAGCCTAAGAGATCCTAATACTAGTCAATTCAATAAGCTCCAGTACTTGACTGTTAATCTGTTTTATTGATCTTGGCAAAGACTCACAGCAAACTTAACCTAAAAAGGATCCGAATTGACATAGTAAAGGGACGTAACCCCAGTAGTACAAAGGTATATTTCAGAATCTCTACCAGTTCCTGTCGATATACCACACTACAGTATATTCATTACTACAAATTATTGAACTTTAACCAGCTAATATTCAAATGAAAACCATTTATCATTTCCTATGTGTATATTTTGAAAACTAATTATCTGAGAAGACACTGATGGAGTAATTAGTTTTCATACTATGTTGTTATTGAAACAACCTCCAATCATTGGCATTACATTGTCTGTGAATGGTTGAATCATTTTACACATACATATGTATGCTTGTACCTATATATATGTATATATATATATAGATAGATAGATACATACATACATACATACATACATACATACATGTAAACATAAATCCTGCCTTCTTTACTTTTTCTTTATATATGTATGTGTATATATATATACATATATATATATATATATGTGTGTATATATATATATATATGTATGTATACAGGGTACAGTGAACAAACTATCATCTAAATTATGCAAAAATGAAAATAAAACTGACATCTCATTTTAACTGATATATTTACCAAAATTACATAAAAATATCTATCTTGAAATATTAAAGAGTAAATTTATTCAATTTCAATAAAATCGCCATTGGCTTCAACCTCAGCCTCCAAATGACTTCAGAATCTTTTGCAACTCTTATGGATGGTCTCCTTGTTTAAGTTGGTGAATGCTGCCATAATCCTTGCCTTCAGTTCATCTTTGGTGTTACAAGGAGTTCTGTTGGCCTCTCGCTCAACTGTACCCCGCATATAATAATCAAGGAAGTTGCAGTCTGGGAAGTTAGGTGACCAGATGTTAGGGGTGATGTGGTTGCAGAAATTGTCTGACAGTCATGACTGGGTTCTCCTGCTTGTGTGGCATGTTACAGAGTTCTGTTGCCAGACACAGGGTCTTCCAGCAGCCAACCTCTTCATCCAGGGCAGCACTATCTCCTCCAGGCACTTGATATAGGTTTCCATGTTGAGTGCAAGGCCATATGGGAAGATGAATGGAGGCATAACGTCGCCATCACTAGTAATCACTCCAAACACCATGATGTTGACTGGATGTTTGATTTTTATCACTCTTAGTATCTCTCCTCAGATTACAGTGTCCTCAAACTGACACCCAAACACTCTGAAATGTTCACATTGGAACATTTCAGATTACGTAGGTTATATATCACTGTGTGAATATAAGGATTTACTTTTCGTAATGAGATAAAAAACCAAGGCTGGACCATTTATTCGCATAACCACCGAACCTGGAGCTTAACTATGGTCTATCCATAGCACTTACTCAGCATTACCTGAAACCTCTGGGTCTAATTGACACCACTATCGCTCATAACCTATACATATATATATATATATATATATATATTTATACTTTATTTAAAAGCAGCAGAAATATAACAAAAAAAACGTTACTCTGAGTTTCACGTTCCCGTTCATCGACTGTCCGATGAACGGGAATGTGAAACTCAGAGTAACAGTTTTTTTGTTATATTTCTGCTGCTTTTAAATAAAGCATATTACTCTACCTCTGGTATTTGAGTACTCTTTTTCCCACCTTGTTGCACATTTCATGTGCTTACTCCGGTATATATATTTATATATATATATACATTTATATAAGATGATTCAAATAAATACGAAGAATTATCATCCATACACATAATTCTCCTTATTTGAATTGTCTTGGATGTACACTCAGTAAACTGTTTATAATCCAAAGAAGCAGACTCAGGATTTAGCCATAGGATGAAAATACATTGGGATTGTTTACCTTGAATAGCCCAAGGTTATGCCTGACAATTCATTGCAGTTAGCCCTAACTTGGATTATACTAGAGTATTTGAATGGATCTATTATCCTTATATGTTCAATATCTATCTATCTATCTATCTATCTATCTATCTATCTATCTATCTATCTATCTTCTTTTTTTTTTTTTTCCG
>NC_068981.1:17621742-17624216 GCF_001194135.2 Octopus bimaculoides
TCTTCTTTTTTTTTTTTTCCGATCCCTTTTGATCGAACTCCCCCCTTTTTTTCCCCTTCCCTCTCCCAAAAAGAAAAGCTCTACATTGTATTTGTCCCATCTTCGTTGAGCCCTGTGTGGCTAATAAAAGAAATGTATCTATCATTGTCATCATCATCATCATCGTTTAACATCCATTTTCCATGCTGGCATGGGCTGGATATTTTGAATGGGGACTGGCAAGCCTGAACCTTGCTACTTTCTTTTCCTTAATCCTTTTGTTACTGTATTTATTTTGAGATGCTCTGTGTTTCTCTCAGTTATTTTAAATATCACAAAGAATTTAGTAAAATAACTTATTTATCATTCACTTAGTGTTTTCTTGAAGACCCCTTTCGGCTATGAATGACCAAGGGATTTTACACCTAGAAAGTTAACCTCCGAGGCACAAGTCCAGGCAAGGTTATTTGTGGAAGGCCAGCAGTCGCCCATGCATACCAGCTTCCCTTCTCCACTCCACCGATGTTATCCAAGGGAGAGGCAAAGAGGCCGATACAGCTTGGCACCAGTGATGTCACAACTCATTTCTACAGATGAGTTAACTGGAGCAACATGAAATAAAGCATCTTGCTCAAGAACACAACACGCAGCCTGGTCTGGGAATCAAACTCACAACCTCACAATCATAAACTCAACACTCTAACCACTGAGCCATGTACCTTCACCATTTAGTGTTAGGAACATAAATTGTGAATAAGGTTTGGTGGAAACTTATGAAAACAAGACATTTGTACTACAGAGCCAGAGCCTGTTTCAGCTGGGTTAGTAACGAAAGGGTTAATATATAAAATCCATACACCACTTCAAGCAATCTATATATATTCACATTTTCTTGAGTGTCAAACTAATGCGTCTTGTTCATTGCTCCCTCACCTATCTCTGTCTTTTGTTTTTAGTTTTGTGTATCCTTTTGAACCACACACACATGCACACACACATGCACTCTTACACATACATGCACTCTCACACACACACATACATGCACTCTCACACACACACATACATGCACTCTCACACACACACACTCTCACACACGCATGCACACACTCTCTCACACACACACACACACGCACTCACACACACACACTCTCTCACACACACACACACACACACGCACTCACACACACACACACATACATATATATATAAGTGATGCAGGCATGGCTATGTGGTAAGAAGTTTGCTTCCCAACCACTTGGTTTCAAGCTCAGTCCCACTGCATGGCATCTTGGGCAAGTGACTTCTATCAAAGCTTTGTGAGTGCATTTTGGTAGATAGAAACTGAAAGAAGCCCATTACATATATACAACATCATCATCATCATCATTGTTTAACATCCACCTTCCATGTTGGCATGGGTGGGATGGTATGACAGGAGCCAGACAAGCAGAAGCCTGCACCAGATTTCTGTGACTGTTTTGGCAGGATTTTTACAGCTGGATGCCCTTCTGAACACCAACCACCTTACAGTGTGGACTGGGTGCTTTTTAAGTGGCACCTGCACTGACAGGATCACCAAGTAACCTGCAAGAGAAAAATCTTTTGAGAGGGGAAGGGGCATTGGAGGAGATCTTGTGTCAGATGATGAAAGGTTATAGTGAGACAGAGAGAGAGAGAGAGAGAGAGAGAGAGGTGTCTTGCTGTAGAGGAGATACAAGGTTACCCGACCAGAGAGGGAGGGAGGGAGAGAGAGAGAAATGTAGAGAGGGAGGGAGAGAGATCAGGAACGAGGATAGAAACAGGTGTGCTGCCACAAAGGAGATACATGGCTATATATATTTGTGTGTGTGTATATATGCACATGTGCGTGTGTATATATGTACATGTGTGTGTGGTGTGTATATATATGTACGTGTGTGTGTGTATATATGTAAGGATGTGTGTGTATATATGTACATGTGTGTGTATATATATATGTACGTGTGCGTGTGTGTATATGTACATGTGTGTGTGTGTATATATATTTTTGTATAATTATGTATTGTTAATATAACAATATATAAAGACGGTCTAGAGTTGAAGTGCTCAGCATGAGCTAGAATTCATCTTATAGTAAAAATGGATACATAAAGGTGGAAAATCACAGGAATAATACCATATGTCCAATGCAAGATACAATATGTGTGTTCAATTCCTTCAAGAATCAATAAATGAATTTATAGTATTCAGTCTCTAAAGTGTCTAAAAGGTACGGTAAAAAGACAAGCAAATACAACAATAAAAACTTTAGAAATATGAATGTTCAAAATATTTATTAAAAAAATATTTATAAATATGCATGATTTCTAAGTTGTATAAAAATATGACAATTAAAGTTAAAACATTACGATGTGTAAACATACATTATGATATAACATATAATGGGTAAATATATACGGTATGATGAAGTTATAAATTTACATGTATTATATTAAAAATGTGTACATTAGAACAGG
>NC_068981.1:17624391-17625545 GCF_001194135.2 Octopus bimaculoides
TATTAATATGGTGTTGTACTCATATTAGAGATTAGACACTCCCTTCATCAGGATGTTTGTTTTACATATAGAGAGGAAGGAAAAAAATATAGAGAACATAAAAAGTTTAGAGTGATATAATACAATATACAAGTAAAACAACTAGACACAACACCTTACATCACGGCTCCTTTTTTTTTTTTGTGTATATATATATGTATGTGTATATATATATGTATGTGTGTGTATATATGTACGTGTGTGTGTATGTGTGTGTGTTTGTGTGTGTCCTTGTCTTAACATCACATGAAAGTTATAAGCAAGTATCACCATCATGCAAACTATGTTCTTTGTTTCCAATCTTCCTTGAAAATATTTTTGGTCTGGTCTGGTCTGGTCTGGTCTGGTCTGGTCTGGTCTGGTCTGATTTGGTCTGGTCTGGTCTGGTCTGATCTGGTCTGGTCTGGTCTGTTCTGGTCTCATCCAGTCAGATCTTACTTGGAAATTGAGCATTGCTGACTGGGAGTGTGCCACCTCAACAACAAATTCCATCCAACCTATGCAAGCATAGCAAAGTGGATGTTAAAATGATGATGATTATGATGATGATGATGCATAATTATCATTTTACACACAACTTACACTGCAGGACATTCCCATCCTCTGCAATTGTCTAAAAATTTTCGCACAGCCTGCTGAGTAGCGTAGATGCCAACATGGCTGGAATGAGTCATTATGGTGCAAGTCAGTTCTTATTTGGAGTTACTTCTCTCCTAAACATATCAGGAGGCCACACCTCACTTCTGAATTGTATTTGGTATTGTTTCTACAGCTAGATGCCCTTCCCAACACCCATCACTTTACCAAATGTACGGGATGCATTTTATCTAGAAAGATTGTCATGTTCTACAAGGTGTCCACAAAGTCTGGGTACATGGAGTAAATAAAATCATGACATAAACAATTAATTATAAGAAATAATAATTTCTTAAAGTATGTGTTAATCCCCATGTGGGTACATGGAGTAAAAAAAATCATAACATAAACAATTTAAATATAATGGGCGCAGGAGTGGCTGTGTGGTAAATAGCTTGCTTACTAACCACATGGTTCTGGGTTCAGTCCCACTACATGGCACCTTGGGCAAGTGTCTTCTACTATAGCCTCAGGCCAAC
>NC_068981.1:17625555-17628900 GCF_001194135.2 Octopus bimaculoides
ACATGGCACCTTGGGCAAGTGTCTTCTACTATAGCCTCAGGCCAACCAAAGCCTTGTGAGTGGATTTGGTAGACGGAAACTGAAAGAAGCCCGTCGTATATATATATGTATATCTATATATATATGTGTGTTTGTGTTTGTCCCCCCAATATCGCTTGACAACCGATGCTGGTGTGTTTACGTCCCCGTAACTTAGCGGTTCGGCAAAAGAGACCGATAGAATAAGTACTAGGCTTGCAAAGAATAAGTCCTGGGGTCGATTTGCTCAACTAAAGGCGGTGCTCCAGCATGGCCGCAGTCAAATGACTGAAACAAGTAAAAGAGTAATTAAATGTAAGAAATAATAATTTCTTAAAGTATGTGTTAATCCCTATGTACCCAGACTTTGTGGACACCCTGTAGACAAGGTTAAAGGCTCTTTTTATCTCTGTTCATTTGTCGGCCACGTTACAGAATGTTTTAGTGGGGTTACCTTGTACACCACATACACATATGTATGTATGTATGTATGTATGTACGTGTGTGTGCATGTGTGTGTGTGTGTGTGTATACATAAACATACAGGGGTGGCCAAAAGTCACCTGACAGTAAATCAAATTTAATTCGAAGATTAAAACAAAAAATTATTATATATGAGACTTCACTAATGAATACACAAATGTTGAAAAGAAAATGGTGATTTTTTTAACTCACAGCATTCAATTATTAAACATTCATAATTGGAATGAATAAATTAGAATTGAATCTTAAGTATTTATTGAATTCTTTTTTTTTTTTGTTTACTGTCGGCTGACTTTTGGCCAAACCTGAATATATATGAATAAAAATGAATTTGCTTTTGATAGTGTGCAGAATAGCATGCTGGTAACAAATAATTAGTTAGAAGAAATGACGGAATTGTTCTTTATTTTATTTATACAATGGCACAGAAAGTAATGAAATAAAATAAAATAAAACAAAATAGAATATTTATACTATTATATTTAAGAAATTTTTATCTAATGCTTGAGGGATGCTTCTGTTTCTCTCAAGCTATAAGAAAAATTCTCAGATGCAATAATATAAATATTCTACGTTATTTTACTTTATTTCATTTCATTTCATTTTCTTGGGAATTTGAAGACATTCTATAGCTGTATATAAATAAACTAAGAAATAATTTCTTCGTCTCTTCTGACAAATTTATTTAGTATGCAATGCGGTCTTTCCTGCAGATGGCATTGTATATTGTTTTATCAACAACTTCATGCCACATTGGAATGTAGTGTGAAGGCACAATGGCCCAGTGGGTAGGGCAGAGGACTCGCGGTCCTAGGATCGCGGTTTTGATTCCCAGACCGGGCGTTGTGAGTGTTTTTTGAGCGAAAACACCTAAAGTTCCACGAGGCTCTGGCAGGGGATGGTGGCAAACCCTGCTGTATTCTTTCACCACAATTTTCTCTCATTCTTTCTTCCTGTTTCTGTTGTACGTGTATTTCAAAGGGTCAGCCTTGTCACATTCTGTGTTACGCTGAATATCCCCGGGAACTACGTTAAGGGTACACGTGTCTGTGGAGTGCTCAGCCACTTGCACGTTAATTTCACGAGCAGGCTGTTCTGTTGATCGGATCAACTGGAACCCTTGTCGTTGTAACCGACGGAGTGCCAACCAACCAACCGGAATGTAGTACCTGAATGAAGTCTTAGGCAGATGCTGGTCACATGTGTAATATTTTTCACCGAAAAGTGACATATGCATGTGTATTTCTTATTTCTTTATTGCCCAAAAGGGGCTAAACATAGAGAGGACAAACAAGGACAAACAAAGGGATTAAGTCGATTACATCGACCATAATGCGTAACTGGTACTTAATTTATCGACCCCGAAAGGATGAAAGGTAAAGTCGACCTCGTGGAATTTGAACTCAGAACGTAACGGCTGACGAAATACTGATAAGCATTTCGCCCGGTGTGCCTACGTTTCTGCCAGCTCGCCTATGTATGTGTATTTCTGTAAAGGGTTTTTACTGATATGAAAAAGAAAAACTGGCACTCAGGTGGTTATGATAATGAGGGTTCCAGTTGATCCGATCAATGGAACAGCCCACTCGTGAAATTAACGTGCAAGTGGCTGAGCACTCCCCACACATACCCCTAACGTAGTTCTCAGGGAGATTCAATGTGACAAGTACAACTCATTTTTGTCAGCTGAGTGGACTGGCGCAACATCATCATCATCATCATCATCATTTAACGTCTGCTTTCCATGCTGGCATGGGTTGGACGATTTGACTGAGGACTGGTGAACCAGATGGCTACACCAGGCTCCAATCTGATTTGGCAGAGTTTCTACAGCTGGATGCCCTTCCTAACGCCAACCACTCCGAGAGTGTAGTGGGTGCTTTTACATGCCACCGGCCCGAAGGCCAGTCAGGTGGTACTGGCAGCGGCCACGCTCAAAATGGTGTACTTTACATGCCACCTGCACAGGAGCCAGTCCAGTGGCACTGGTAACGACCTCGCTCGAATGTCTTTTCACATGCCACTGGCACAAGTGCCAGGAAGGTGACGCTGGTAACGATCACACTCAAATGCTGCTATTTACGTGCCACCGGTACGGAAGCCAGACAGCTGGTGCTCTGGCAACGATCACGCTCAGACGGTGCTCTTAGTGCTCCACTGGTACAGGTGCCATCACAATTTTACTTTCACTTGCCCCAACAGGTCTTCGCAAGCTGAGTTTAGTGTCCAATGAAATAAAATGTATGTACTGTCATAGAGGTTAGTTTCCTGCTGATGTGAATATCCTTTTGAAAATTAAAGAAACACAGGATAACTTTGGCTATTGGTGAGAAAATTGAAAATCATTGATTTCGAACCAATTTCTCGTGTGATATTTGTTCTGCAACAAGTTACTGACACTCTCTTATCACCAGAAATGCAATGAAACAGTGATTGGTTCATTGGAACCAATAACCAACAACACTATTATTCATCAATATAAAATAAGGTTTCTTATTGCAGAGCCTGGTGGAATTAATGTCAGAATGAATCAATAAATTCCAAAGATGTTCAATATTTTTTTTAACTGGAACAACCAATATTAAACCAAGTTTCAAAGACATCTGTGTGAAAATAAAGATCAATAATTATTACATTACAGCTGTAGTCTGTCACAGGCCACCCTCTTCCTCTTCCTCGTCTGCCTATCAACTTTTTACAAAGTTGTCTTAGGGTATTATTGCTTTCTAAAATTCATAATAATAATAATAATAATAATAATGATAATAGTAATAATAATAATAATAATAATAATAATAATATTAATAGTGGAATCTAAAAACAGAAACAATTCCTATCATAGTA
>NC_068981.1:17629278-17635415 GCF_001194135.2 Octopus bimaculoides
TCGGTCGTGAACTGAAAGCATGTTATAAAAATAAAACTACTGAATAATAATAATAATAATAATAATAATAATAATATATAATAATAATAATGATTGGAAGGCGAAAAGATAAGTAGATACAACTTTCTTAAGAATGAAATAGCCTGGCTATGGAAAATGAAGAAGGTGAAGATAGTGCCAATTGTTTTTGGGTCCTTGGGAACAGTATCAGAAGGCATCAAGGGGAATATAAAGGAAATTGGAATAAAGTGACCAGTAGAACTATTACAAAAGGCTTGCCTCCTTGGCACGGCCAGAATAGCCAGGAAAGTATTAGATAGCTGAAAAGAATGAATAGCATGGTACCATAGGCTGCATGTAGTGAGCTATACCAGTGCCACATAGTGAAGCACGTGTGCTAATGTTGTTACATAAAGAGAACTCAATACACTTTGTAAAGTGGTCGGCATTACGAAGAGGCATCTACCTGTAGAAATCATTAAGATGGCAAGCTGGCAGAAACGTTAGCACGCCGGGCGAAATGCTTAGCGGTATTTCGTCTGTCTTTACATTCTGAGTTCAAATTCTGCTGAGGTTGACTTTGCCTTTCATCCTTTCGGGGTCGATAAATTAAGTACCAGTTATGCACTGGGGTTGATGTAATCGACTTAGTCTCATTGCCTGTCCTTGTTTGTCCCTCTCTGTGTTTAGCCCCTTGTGGGCAATAAAGAAATAAGAAATCCTGTCGAAACAGATGACTGAAGCCTGGTGCAACTCTCCAGCTTCCCAGCTCTTGTCAGACTGTTCAACCCATGCCAGCATGGAAAACAGGTGTTAGATGATGATGATGATGATGATGATGATCTAAGATCACAACATTCCCTCTGAATGAGGCTCCAGTTTGGCTCAGGGTTACTCATTTACAGCTGGCTGACCAGGAACATTATAAAATAAAGTGTTTTGTGAACAAACACAATGCACCACCCAATCTGGGAATCGAACGCATACAATAGTGGGGTGGTGTTTATTTTTGTATTCATAATTGTATTAATGATTCTGTTTCGTTATTTTTTCCAGATAATGATGGTGACTTGATTCATTTCACATCAGATGAGGAACTTGCTGAAGCCCTGAGAACTGCTGTAGATGGAGTTCTTAAAGTCTTCATCCAAGGTAGGAAACTGATGTAAATACCGGTTGGATTGGGAGGGAGGCGGTGGATATGTTGTTGTTGTTGTTGGTGGTGGTGGTCGTCGTCGTCGTCGTCGTTGTGGCCGTGGTGGTGGTGGTCATGGTGGTGATCATAGTGGTGGTGGTGGTGCTGCTGCTGCTGTCCCTGCCACTGCTCCGGAATCCCAACTCTGCCATATCAGTTTAAGATTCTCTGCTTGCCATTCCAGTTAGTTCCTGTATGCACTACCAGAGACTGGACATTCCTGGCCCCTTGCACATTGATAGATTTTGGTCCTATTTGACCTCCCACACTCTAGATGAGGAACAAAAGGTTATATTCGCAAGCAAGAAACTATTGCTGTATAACATGAAAGAGAAGGTTTCCAAAGAACCAACCCTTTTTCCCCAGAACATCAACCCTCTAGAGATTCCTTCCAACTGGAAGGGATCTGTAGGAGGGGTGATGTTCTGGAAAACATCAAACATGTGCTTAGCAGCTGCTCAAAGATGTATGACATAGGGACAATGTTGTCCCTATGTGACATGACATTGTTGCAAAAACAATATACAATGCCATCCGGAGAAAAGACTGTCCTGGAATAAATATACAGAAACCCCTTTTTATTGAATACGTACACAAACGCCAGCACAAGGAATACTGGTGGAATATTCTCATCAAAACATCTGTTGAGTTTAAGCATAAGAGGCCAGGTATTGTTTTGGGGGACAAAGAAGAAAATGTATGTACTGTCAGAGAGGTTAGCTTCTTGCTGATGTGAATATCCTTTTGAAAATCAAAGAGACACAGGATCACTATGGACGACTGCTTCAAAGATTTCAGCTTCTTTATCCAGATTACAAATTTATTCATTGTTGTTGTTGACACTCCGTCACTTACCACGTCGAGGGTTCCAGTTAATTCCGATCAACGGAACAGCCTGCTCGTGAAATTAACGTGCAAGTGGCTGAGCACTCCACGGACACGTGTACCCTTAACGTAGTTCTTGGGGATATTCAGCGTGACTCAGTGTGACAAGGCTGGCCCTTTGAATTACAGGTACAACAGAAACAGGAAGTAAGAGTGAGAGAAAGTTGTGGTGAAAGAGTACAGCAGGGTTCGCCACCATCCCCTGCCGGAGCCTCGTGGAGCTTTAGGTGTTTTCACTCAATAAACACTCTCAACGCCCGGTCTGGGAATCGAAACCGCGATCCTATGACCGTAAGTCCGCTGCCCTAACCACTGGGCCATTGCGCCTCCACACAAATTTATTCATATACCAATAATAACTGGTGCATTTGTTTTTGTGAGTAAATTCTTAAGTGACCATATAAATAAGCTATGGTTTTCAGAATAAGAAATCACCTGACTAATTCCCACATTACAAATACAATCTGTAAGTGGAACAGTAAAAATATGCAAGACTTTTCACAAGTTTAAAATGTGACATTGTCTTTGTCATCTACATTCCAACGATGGAGCTCTGTATCTTTATTAGAAACCAGATCCTTCCTCAGGAATAATTTAAATAATCTAAAACAGAAGAGAATGTATATACATACATGCATGGAGCTATCAACACGAGACATGCAGGCTCAGATAACTATTTAAAATGCCTTTTTGAATGTTTTCCTTCTATAATTATGCTGACTCCTCCAGTGCAAATCAGGAACTGCTTTTTTTTGTTTTTCTTCAGTTATAAATAAAAGTGGCACCCGTTACTTACCAATGTAGCATTATTCAAACTAGATTCAAAATATATACATTACAGCACATGGAATTCCACTAATATGATCCTGGCTGAAACTGATTATAGCAACACCAACGCAAACAGCACTATGACACCAGCAAGCTATTTAAGATGAAGCAGATTAGTAAAAAAAATATTCCAGACTTTTCTCAAGTTCAAAATGAGAATTTATTTTTGCTATCTAGGTTCCAATGATGAAGCTTCATATCTTTGCTAGACGTTACCTTCTTCATTACAAGAAGATTTCACATAATTAAAAATAGAAGAGAACATATATGTTATAAAGTAAAGTAGACACTTTCGTAGATAATGTAGTAAGCTAAGAAGTTTTAATTAAAATTATACTTTTAATAAGAATAATTATAATGTAAATGACTAATTATGGTAAGAAAAAATGTTTGGCAGACAACTCCAAAACTTTAATTAAATTGAAATAAATTAAACATGGAAAGCAGTGGAGAGTAAGTTTGATTTTTATCAGTATTAGTACCAACTCTCAGACATGTTTCGGTCATACTCAATCTCTTCAGCAAATCAGAGTCTAGCTATTACCACATATCTTAGATGACTCAAGAATAATTTAGGATTTTGTTACATGAAAACAGTGTATTGTTGAACTTAAAAGAATGACAGCGAAGGAGTACCTAGGGATGGCTGCTGCATCAAAACTTACTAGTGAAGTGATAAAGAGGACACATTTAAGTTTCTGGGGTCATTCACATCATATTTTTCTCATCATCTAAGACAGTGGTTCTTAACAAGGATCCATATGAACCTTGGGATTCCATATAAGATTTTGTCATCATGGCCCTCGTGCCGGTGGCACGTAAAAAGCACCCACTACACTCTCGGAGTGGTTGGCGTTAGGAAGGGCATCCAGCTGTAGAAACTCTGCCAGATCAGATTGGAGCCTGGTGCAGCCATCTGGTCTGCCAGACCCCAGTCAAATCGTCCAACCCATGCTAGCATGGAAAGCAGGCGTTAAATGATGATGATGATGATGATGATGATGGATAAACTGGTTACAGTGCTACAATATGCAAAATATTTTAACACTTATTTTACACAGTTTCTAATAATGTTTAACTATAAACGTATATATGTGCAGGTGCCACATGAAAAGCACTCATACCAGTGCCACATGAGAGTGTTTATGTGGTGCCATGTTAAAAACACTCAGCACACTCTGTAAAGTATTGGTGCTAGGAAGGGCATCCGGCCTTAGAAACCATGCCAAATCAGATTGGAACCTGGTGCAACTCTCCAGCTTGTCAGCTCTTGTCAACCCAACCAACCTAAGCCAATATGAAAAACAGACGGAGGAAGAGAAGGGGGAGGGGAAGGGGAAGAGGAGGAGGAGGATTTTTTAAGCATCAAATGATTTTGAGGGTCCATCCAAATGAAACAGTTTATCAAGAGGGTCCATAGGAAAATAATGGTTGTAAATCACTGATTTAAGATCTGTTTCACTGAAGAGATCTAATAATACTGAAACATGTCTGGGCTTGTCTTTGTACTGTTAAAGAGATGACTCACTCACCACTGCATTCTCTATTTAATTAATTTTAATTAAAATCTTAAGATGTTTCCCTGTTTTTGTTTTTTGTTTTGCTTTTTTTTTTTCTTAGTAGAATTAGTAATTTAGATAATGAGTGTTTTCAATGCTAAGGGTGAATTTTAATTAATTAATTAATCAAAACTTCTAAGATGGCTATATCAAACGTATTTTACTATTAAGTTTTCATGCAGCAAGCCTCCCTAAGTATTTTTCCCTAGTTCTTTGTACATTTATTTTATTTTATTTTATTTTATTTTTCCAAGCTAGCATGGGTTACACTAATCCATATCGACAGTACTCTGTCAGTTACTACAATGAGTGTCCAGTTAATCCAATCAATAGAACAGTCTTCTCCTGAAATTAATGTACAAGTGGCTGAGCGCTCCACAGATGTGTATTCGCTTAATGTAGTTCTTAGGGATATTCTGCGTGACACAGAAAGCACGACAAGGCTGACACTTTAAAATACATAACCTTCTTATTTTTGCCAGCTGTGTAGACTGGAACATCATCATCATCATCATTGTTGTTTAACGTCCACTTTCCATGCTGGCATGGGTTGGACGGTTTGACTGAGGACTGGCAAGCCAGAAGGCTCCACCAGGCTCCAATCTGATCTGGCAAGGTTTCTGTAGCTGGATGCCCTTCCTAACACCAACCACTCCAAGAGTGTAGTGAGTGCTTTTTATGTGCCACCGGCACAGGAGCCACTCAGGCGGTACTGGCATCGACCACACTCAAATGGTGCTTTATACATGCCACTGGCACGGGAGCCACACAGGCGGTACTGGCATCAACCACGCTCGAATGGTGCCTCTTACATGCTACAGGCATGGGTGCCAGTCAGGCAGTACTGCTATCAGCCACAACAACAATTTCACTTGACTCAACAGGTCTTCTCAAGCTCAGCATATTTCCCGACGATTCAAAAGGAAGACAGAGGGAAAACATCACCAACAATACAGATGTAGTTACATTTTGAAATGACTGTATATATATATATATACATATATATATATATATATATATATATATATATATATATATATATATATATATATATATATATGATGATGATAGGAAGTTAAAATGTTATAGCTGGCCACAGAGTGACCGTTAGTTTTGTACCCATAGAGTGCTTGGCAGTATAGGCAACTCATTAGACTCAAAGGCTACTAAGCATTCTATTGGTGTGAAACCAATGGTCACTCTATGACGGACCATAATTCTTTACTCTTTTGCTAGTTTCAGCCATTTGACTGTAGCCATGCTGGAGCACCACCTTTAGTCGAGCAAATCGACCCCAGGACTTATTCTTTGTAAGCCTAGTACTTATTCTATCAATCTCTTTTGCCGAACCGCTAAGTTATGGGGACGTAAACACACCAGCATTGGTTGTCAAGCGATGTTAGGGGGACAAACACAGACACACAAACATATACACACAAACACACACACATATATATACATATATATACGACGGGCTTTTTTCAGTTTCTGTCTGCCAAATCCACTCACAAGGCTTTGGTCAGCCCAAGGCTATAGTAGAAGACATTTGCCCAAGATGCCACACAGTGGGACTGAACCCAGAGCCATGTGGTTGATAAGCAAGTTACTTACCACACAGCCACTCCTGCAATTAACTTTTAACTTTCTGAAAAAATCTCTTACTGATCTAA